>NC_082396.1:19221876-19246876 GCF_031168955.1 Gadus macrocephalus | reverse complement strand
GGCCATGCAGCCATGGGCTGTGAGCTCTCATGTTACGGTCAGAGTGCTGCTGGACGTGGGGGAGTGCCAGGCCATCCACCCCCAGACGCTGCTGAAGGACTGTAAGAATTGTAACACAGAAGTCTGTGTCAGATCGTCTGTGTTTCTTTATTATTTCTTTATTTTCAAAAAAGTACACACATACAATCATAGACACACTCACACGCCGAAACAAGCACAAACGCACACACACACACACGCACACACACGCACACACATGCGGACGCACTCCCACACACATAAATACATACAGATACACAAACACACTCCCATTCTTCCTCCCTGTTTTCTGGGTTTTGTTTGAAGTCTGGCCTAGGCCAGCAAAAGGGTCTCCCCCATCCTCTCCCTGCTAGTATAAATGACAACCAGTGTAAGCCGATATTCCGGAGCCCCATTAAAAAGAAATACCTAAAACACATGATACTCATGTCACTCGCTCTGTTAATCAAATTCACCATAATTGTAATCTGCATGGTTCAAAACCCACGGAGGGAAATCGAAACACCGACTCTTGAAGTCACGGCCCCGGGGCTGATCTGTGTGTGTGTGTGTGTGTGTGTTTGTGCGTGTCTGTGAGAGTGTATGGGTATGTGTGTCTGTGTGTGTGTGTGTATGTGTGTGTGTGTGTGTGTGTGTGTGTGTGTGTGTGTGTGTGTGTGTGTGTGTGTGTGTGTGTGTGTGTGTGTGGGAGCAGACTTGTGCGGGTCATCTGAGAGTTTGTGTATACGGACACGCTTCATCAAGGAGCTCCGCTGCCTGAGTGGACAGAGATACCCTTGAGGGAGCTGATTACATCCACCTACTCTGTCTGTCTGTCTGTCGGTCTGTATGTCTGTCTGTCTGTCTGCGTGTCTCCCATCCGTCTCTCTGCCTGTCTACCTATCCATCTGTCTTTCTGTCTGCGTGTCTCTTTGTCTGTCTACCCATCTCTCTGTCTGTCCATCTGTCTGTCCGTCTGTCTGTCTGTCTGTCTGCCTGCCTGTCTGTCTGTCTGTCTGTCTGTCTGTCTGTCTGTCTGTCTGTCTGTCTGTCTGTCTGTCTGTCTGTCTGTCTGTCTGTCTACCTGTTTATATGTCTGTCTGTCTGCCAGTCTGTCTGCCTATCTTCCTGTATGTCTGCCTATCTCCCTGTATGTGTGTCTGTGTGCCTGTCTGTCTGCCTATCTTACTATCTGTCTGTCTGATAGATGAGATTAGAGAGATCTGTTGGCCTCTGTTGGTTTTGAGACAATAATATATTTAATTATATCAAACCGTGATTATTTATGATACACCCAATTCACCCATGAGTCATTTGCAGTTTTTCTCAGTCACTTTGGTAGATTTTTTCGAATCATCCTCAACATTTGCAAACACTAAATGCATTTCTCAAAACAATTCGTACAAATAGCAAAACACAATGTATTACCTGCAAAAGCAAGTCTCTTGCTCGAAATCCTAAGGTCATCTCTCTCAAAAGTAAATTTCTGTGTCAATGAACATGTCAGTGCCCTCAGAATGACACATCCTTGTGTCATTGTGTACGGATAAGACAGTCAAATTACTGAGTCGTGTTGTCAATATAACAGCGTACTCTGGAGGGATGTTCTGATGTAAACTATGAAAAAAGATTTGAAGACAATTATTGTAAATTGTAAGTTACCGGTACATCTTAGTGTATGTGGTAGATTGATTGCAAGAAACTGGACAAGATTCACATTTACGCTTTGACTGTTTGTACTGCAATTTGTTACTGTAACAGACCATGTCATTGCTAGAAATGTGAACATAGGACAATCTCCTTAGGGTAAACTGTACAGAAATTGCTGTAGGAATTACCGTGCAGTCTTCCTACACCTCTGGATGTTCCTGTCTGTTGGGCCACAAATTTCATTCTCACGTGCCTCACTCCTCTTCCTCTTCTTCTTCTCTCTGGCTGTTGACCCCGTCCAATTCCTTGTTCTTCCATTGTCAGACATTTTAACATTGTGTTGTGCTCCAGCTATATATACTTCACAGTTCATTGTTCAGGAGATGCACCTTTGAGCTATTTCAGTAAACTGGTTGATCGTTGATTGATCTAACACTTCACACATTTTCCTTCTTTAGAGAAAGTCAAGATTAACCTGGGAGCAATTTACCAATTCAGGACAGATTTCGAAAAAAAGTCAAATGGAAAAGTATAGAAATATGCTTGACATATTATGACAACTTGTTCAACCGTTTTGCAGGTAAAGAATTATGCAATGTACTAATACCTAAATTCTATGGGGGCGAGACTATTCAATAGAGACCCATTACAATACATTTTGATCAACATGACATAGGCAATTGATAATGTAGGAAAGAGCAGAGAATTGTACATAATCATTTGCATGAATGTACCAAAGCATTTGCAACTTGTTCAAAGAAATGAGAAACTGCTTTTTTGATGTGCACAAGTGACACAATGATGTGAAAATTGAACAGTTAGTTTTGAGAATTTCAATTCTGATCTGAGAAATGTACCAAAGCGACTGAGAAAAACTGCAAGACAAAGTTTTTATCCCACACCAAAAGGTTAGATTCCACACATTACGATATGGACCCAGAACCTTTCCCCTGTGACTCAAACACCACGAAAGACTAAGCTATAGTGTCCTCAATATTTCTCTCTCAGCTATACTGTCGTCATGACTCAATATTTCATACAGAAAAACCCAAAAAATACAATTTTGGGAGAAATGGGATTTTAATCATCAATGACGGATGGGATGACGTCATGTTGGGCTGTAGACCCTGGACAGGTCATCAGTATGGAACTAGCCTCCATGTTTTCCTCATTAGAGGAGTACAGGCCGGGTCCCACACCCACACGCTGTCTTACCCGTCGACTCAGTGGTCTACTGCACCAAAGACCATTCAAAGAGAGGATCTTTATATGGAATATGAACCAGCAGCCACTAGCAGGTCAGGAACGCCTGACTGCATGCGCCTGGTCTCCCTGAAGAATACCAACAAGTGCACAAGAGGCGCAAGATGGGAATAATCTATTTAAACTCTTCAAGGTACTGAGTTCAAACATGGAGGCACAAATGTAGGCCCAAACCTACAGAAATGTGGTCTGGGGTTCAGCTAGGCCGTTAGGTGTAAATTTTTACTTCAGCACAAATTATGCTTTTCATAATTGAACGGGGAAGCACATAACGTTAATGAATCAATACAAAATGTAAAACACATACAAGGGAGAAGAGACAAAAAGAGAGAAATACAAATATTAGAGAGCGCTAAGGAGACAGAGAGATGAGATGAGAGGAAACGATGAGAGAGATCGAGAGAGGTAGAAGTATGTGTGTGTGTGTGTGTGTGTGTGTGTGTGTGTGTGTGTGTGTGTGTGTGTGTGTGTGTGTGTGTGTGTGTGTGCGTGTGTGTGCGTGCGTGTGTGCGCGTGCGTGTGTGTGTGTATGTGCGTGTCTTGTCACCATTGAGCACACTTTATTGTTGCCCTCCAGTGATCCAGCAGGTCAATGTGTTTTAACTATCAACCTGAGCTTCTCACTTGGACACACAAGCACACACACACGCACACACACACACACACACACACACACACACGCACACACGCACGCGCGCACGCACGTACACACACACACACACACACACACACACACACACACACACACATAAACACACACACAAAGTTAGACACAGCAGCAATCCAAAATGTAACCTGGCCCATTGATTTCATCACATGATCTCCTGTCCCTCTAAAGCCATTCGAGCCTCTTGGACAGAGGGTATTTTAATACCAACCACTTGATGTTGAGGGAACCTCTGTAAAATGCTGTTGATATTGGGTTCCAGTGTGTGTGTGTGTGTGTGTCTGTGTATGTGTGTGGGTGAGTGTCTGTGTGTGTGTGTGTGTGTGTGTGTGTGTGTGTGTGTGTGTGTTGTGTGTTTGTATGTCGTGTGAGGGTGCTGGCATGTGTGTGGCAAGGAACTGGATATGCATCAGAAATGCAGGCTAATTTGTCCGTAAGAATGCTTATGAAGAGGTGATAACTTGAAGTGATTGCAGCTACTGTTGGTAGGAAAAAGGGGGAGAGACAGAGAGAGTGACTAGAAGAGAGATACGGAAAGAGAGAGGGACAGTGAGAGAGACTAGGAGAGGGACAGAGAGAGGGACAGATGACCAGAGTTATATTTTGGTGGCAGTGGAAAGCTTTCATAATGCTTTGCATTGACAGGACCATTTTCTTTTGGTGCGTGGTGTAGACATAGAAATGTAAACGTAGATAACAGTTTTTAGATCTGATATGCGTCCGCGTGGTCGCCATATTGGGCCTTCAATGGTCAAGAGTCAGAGAGAATAGAGTGTTCGGAAAAAGGCCTTTGGCTATACAGAGAGACCAAACATTCAAAGCGGGTTTGTGGGACAGCTTTCCATAACTGAGGGCGATTTCTCATACACTTTTATTTCCTTACAAATATTTGTATTGCTTCCTAATGATTATCTTAAATCTAAATGTATTATTAAGTAAGCTTTTTTTCAGCAGACAATCTAAAATAAAATATGCTGTCCTTTTAAATTATTATCCACATATTATTACCGCCATTAAAATATTGAAGTACTCTTAAAGATTCTGAAATGTTTCAAGCAATCCTAATAATAAACACAATGGAAACTGATTTAGAAGAAGCAATTTACAAATATAACCACAAGCGGTGATTAACATGGTCCGAGCAAAATTAAAACTCAAGAACACACTAATGGAAGATATATAAATATGACATATAATTATGAAGGAAAGATGTTTCACTAAATGCAATACTGTGCCTCGGCTATCAGGTGAGCTGCAGAGCAATGGCCGAATGTCATGTTCAGCTTGTTCATAATGCTCTAATCGGGTTTCGTACTCTCAACCTCAGGATCACCTGTACAAGGCATTACCCCATTGAGCCACTAATAAACCTGAACTTCAGCCTCATTCACATGGTCAAAATGTCTATTGATAAGCACACAACATCCAGAAAACTCCAAGCACACATTTCTCAAGTGAATTAAGGGCTTTCTTAAAAGCATATACCTGAAAAATCTTTGAAATTCTGAGGAAATTAAACATTTGTAGTCAAGAACACTAAGTGAGTTCATTATGAAGGAAAAATTGTAAATGAAGAAGTTTCCCTTAATGCCATACTGTGTCTTGGCAGTCAGATTCTTGGAAGCTTATGAGCCGGAATGTTGATTGCCTGATGAATTTCAGGTGCTGTTCAATGTTGTGTTTGTTAAATGAGTGGCAATGACAGAATTCCATGTTCAGCTTGTTCCTAATGCTCTAATCAGGATTCGAACTCTCAACCTAAGGATCACCAGTACAAGGCATTATCCCACTGAGACACTGACATTCCAGAAGTCCATGAAGCCTCATTCACACGGGTAAAATGTCTATTGATAAGCACACAACATCAAAAAAACTCCAAGCACACATTTCACAAGAGAATTTCGGGCTTTCTTAAAAGAGTACAGATCTGAAAATTTGCACTGTTAATGCACTGTATCCACCTAATGATAGGCGTATGGTAGTTAGGGAAAAGTAAAAAAATTTAGAGCAGAAGACCAGGGGGAAAAAGATGCATCTGATTTTAGAGATGAATATGATGAAAGAATTTTGGGTCCAGGTCAATCTGGTAAAGAGAAATAAGGCTATTTCATAATCTTTCAAAATAGCGCCACCTTTGAGTGCAGTACCAAAATTTGGGTTTATGGGTAGTGGGGGGTATTGGTATCCACCTAATAATAGTCGTATGTTTTTTACATACGACTTTTACAACCTTTTATATTAATAAATATAAAATAGAAAGTTTGAAGATAATATAATTAAATAGAACATATATATATTAGAGCTGTCAGTTAAACGCGTTATTAACGGCGTTAACGCAAGCCAATTTTAACGGCGTTAAAAAAATTATCGCGAGATTAACGCAATTATTTTATTAACTTTTTTTTTTTTTTTTTTTTCTTTGGCTCAAAACAAAGAAGCAGTAGCCTGACTGCTATGTTCAAATTACATTTGTTCAAAGCAGTTGTTTAATTGCACTATAGGCTCTTTTTTTGTATCGTCCTGTTTTGATCAGTATATGCCAATGTTATCAATAAAAAATCATTTGCCCAAGGCAAGCCGATGCACTTCACCATGTTGATAAGAGAATTAAAATGAGAAGAATTATGGGACAAAAAAATCAAGGGATATTTAGCATAGAAAATGAATTTGTGATTAATCGCGATTAATCGTGAGTTAACTATGACATTAATGCGATTAATCACGATTAAATATTTTAATCGCTTGACAGCTCTAATATATATATATTATGTGTATATATATATATATTAAACCTTATATTTTTTGAACATTTCTACATTAAGTCAACATGTATTAGAAAAAACTTTCTTTAGCCGGGTTACTTGTAAGTCAGTGAATGTGTTAAAGTGACTAGGGATAAACGCGATATTAACTTAACGATGACCTCATTGTTTGTATAATATACTAATATACTTGCTAGCCTACATTATCTAGATGTAGCTTGCCATATTTATGTTACTAGCATAAAGCACTGGCTACAAGCTTCAGCTACATTCCAGAAGTAATTTTTAGATGGCCTTGTTTTTGTAAAGGGTTCCCTTAAGATGCTGGGCCAAGGAAAGCTTCGGCCATAGCTGTCAGACGGAAGAAGATCATAAGGATATCACAGTTCACTTTAGCTGTCATTTTGCATGACACAATTTTCGCATTATGACGTAGCATAGTGAAAGTGTTGTCAGATTATTTTAGCAACGCTAAAGTCCTCATGAAATCTACTTCACATCTCAGGACGTTTTCCACTGATGTCAAGGACAAGAGATTAGGAGAGGACATAGGATGCATTTTTTTTTTTGCTGCAACCCGGGTCAACTAGGAGATCAACACATGCTGTTGAGGCAAGCGATGATCATGGACTGCAAGGCCACTAGAAAGCCCCTATTGCCTAGCCCATCAAGCAAAGATTGACACCAGCCACTTCAGGCTTTACTGGGGCATGTGTAAAGTATTCGGTTACTTATAATAAAAGACGTCCACACATCGGTCCAAGTTAAATCAACGTCTTTACTTTCGGTCCGCGTCCGCGCATGCGTGCTCCGTAACAACGTATATCGGTTACGTCATTTACACGTGATCATACAATTCTATTACATCTCCCCCTTGAGATTCTTACGATCTTAACACTGAAATTATCAACATTGGCTAGGAACATCATCGATTATTAAAGCACTATTCGGTTAATTCTATTACCAAACTAGGAAAATGTGTATGGCCTTCTGGAACTCAATGTAAAACCAACCAATACATTCCGACACGGTATGATACACATTTCTGGAACACTTTTCACATTAAAGATGAAACACTTTTCATAGTTGGAACTCAATGCAATATTACCAATCACATGTATCACAGTGCACAGTATGATATACATTTCTGGAACTCTTTTCACATTAAAGATGGAACACTTTTCATTGTTGGAACTCAATGCAATATTACCAATCACATGTATCACAGTGCACAGTATGATATACATTTCCGGAACTCTTTTCTTTCTTTCCAAGTGTCCAGTTGACACGAACGCTCACAAGTCCAGTCTCTGAACTGGTCTACTGACCCGGCCTGACCTGGTCTGAGTCAGGCCATCAGCAACTGCGCCCGGCCATGTTAGTGTCAACCGTTGTAGGGCTTCTCCCCGGGTCACTGGACGGCTGCTCTGGTGGAGGACCCAGTGTACCCGATGTTGTAGACCTCACGCTGGGCACCACCTGAAGATGGCGACGGTTGCGGCGAAGTCTGGCTCCCTGCTCCGTCTCCACAAGGTAGGATCTCGGTGTGATGCTCTCGCCAGTCACCACAGCCGGGGTGACCCAGGACTTTTGATGGTCCAGTCTGGTGAGGACGTGGTCCCCTGCCCTTAGTGTTGGAAGGTTCCTCACTCCGTGGCGTTGGTTGTAGTAGTAGGTTTGTTTCCTCTTCTCTGATGCGTCCTTGGCTGCAATACTCTGCTTGTTAGGCCGTCTGGGTTGTAGGTTGCTTTCAAGGGTAGGCAGAGTGGTTCGAATCTTGCGGCCCATTAAGAGTTCTGCTGGGCTTACCCCAGTGCTGCTGCACGGAGTAGATCTGTAGCACATGAGTGCCAGGAGAGGATCCTTTTGTCTCAGGATCTCTTTTGCTATTTGCACCGCTCTTTCGGCGTGCCCGTTGCCTTGAGGATGGTGTGGGCTCGATGTGACGTGTGTGAAGTCCAATTCACGGGCCAGTTGTTTGAACTCTTCACTCGAAAACTGTGGGCCATTGTCACTGACCACCTCGTCTGCTACCCCATAGCGGGCAAAAGTAGCTTTCAGTTTTGTGACTACTTGGACGGTAGTGGTGGTGGGCATATGGAGAATCTCAATAAACCGTGAATAGTAGTCAGAGATGACTAAATAGTTCTGTTTGTTGTACTCGCATAAGTCCATGCCAATTATTTTCCATGGCCTGTCCGGGAGCGGTGTGGAGATCAAAGGCTCTTTGGACTGAGCTCTCCTTTGTTCCTGACAAGGCTGGCAGGCTGAGACTTTCTGCTTGATGTGAGCTGGTATACCCGGCCACCAGACGGCAGAGTTAGCTCTGTCTCGGCATTTAGTCAGTCCCTGATGACCATCATGGATACGTTCTAACACGTCTGCTCTCAATGTCTCTGGGATTACTATCATATTGCCCATAATCACCAGGCCCTGGTGGATGGACAGCTCGTTTCTCATGGGGAAGAACTCTCTAACCGTTGGGTGTGTCTTACCTACGTTATCAGGCCACCCGGACTGTATGTATCGGGTCACAGCTTGTAGTGTGTCATCAACAACTGTGGCAGCTCTGATACTGTCCATTCTCCTCTCTGTAGCCGGCATGTTGTTGATGATGGATGCTACGTAGCACTCAACATCAACGTTGGTGTCGCCTCCATCCTGAGCATCTCCCACTGGGCTCCTGGACAACGCGTCTGCCGTGACGAGGGTTTTCCCTGGTGCATATTCTGCTGTAGGGTTGAACCTCATCAGCCGCATCAGGAGTCTCTGGCAGCGGATGGGGACAGTATCCAGGTCTTTGGAGTTCATTAGCGGGACCAACGGTTTGTGATCTGTGATCAGCCTGAACCCCTCTAGGCCGTGTAAGTATTTCCCAAATCGTTTGCAGGTCCAGACGCTCGCCAGGCACTCCTTTTCTATCTGAGTGTACCTGGTTTCCGCCCCACTCAGGCACCGTTAACAATAGGCTACAGGTTTCCAGCCCTCACTGTGCAGTTGCATCAGCACGCCCCCGATTCCATAGCTGCTGGCATCTGCAGAGACAGCAGTGGGTTTGTTGACGTCATAAAACGAATGAATTTGCATTGCGTTTCTCTGGGTCGTTCACAAACTAGTTAGGCTACGCCCTCCCCTACTCAGTTCTGTTCGCTTTGCATTGGTGGAAGTGAGTAGGGGGCGTGGTTAAGTAGAGCCTTCAGATTGGACGGTTTGACTTACGCAGTTACCGTCGTGTATTTTTTTTTTTTACCATTATTGTATTGTAGGGACAAACATTAACAAATTTCTCCCACTGGGGATTGATAACGTTCTATCTGTTCAACAGAAAGAAACACTTGGTCATACTTTACATACTTTACCACAGCATTGGCCAACTGAATGCCACAGATATATTTCCAGCATTGGACTGAATGCCACATAAATAAATAAATATATGTTTTTGCACGTTTGCAACGTTTAAAAGTTCAGGAGTTCAAGTATATGCCTCTACTTGTATTGCTTAAGCCAATAGCCTTTTGAGGCAGTGTTTCACTGAATATTAGTGTTAAGGGCCAATAATGCTTACTATCATACGTTAGTTACCATGTCTGTGGATACATTTGTATTCAGGCACTAATTAGATTGACTTATGACGGTGTAGCCATGCATGTTGTTTTATTGTTAATATGTCAATTCGTTTTTTATTGAAAATACTTTGTATAGATGCATTATCCCCAAACTTGTCATCGTAACACCTTTGACATTAACATGGCAGATACCTGTGTATTGTTTATCATATGGGGTAAGAGTGTAACATTTTCAACTCAGTTCCTTGGTAGCACCTACTTACAGTAAGAATCACTTCTGATGGAAAAAATGATGTGTATGAAAAACACTTTTCTTATCTATTGTTACTATTATATTGTTTAAAATGTACGCATACATTAAAAAAATATATAGCGCATAAAAAGTGGCTGGTAAAAAAGATGAGTGGCTGGTGGGCAAAAAAGTTAATTTCCATCTCTGATATATGTATATATAATCTATCTAAAATGTTCAGTTTTTCTGCTTTATTAAATTATTATGTAATTTGCTTCGATTTTTCCAACTGAGTAAGATTTTGTATATTTGCTTTATGTGCTTTTAATGTATAATTTGATTTATTTAGAAGAATGTCCAAATAAACTACATCATCCAACGGAGTCATTTCTGCCACCTCATTGATATCTATCTCATTTGATGTCTGACTGGCATCTTATTTGCAAAACCCAAACAGATAGCATGCTTGGATGCAAACAGAAAATGGCCAGAAAAAGTTGAATCATAAATAACTAAGAGCATGTTTATTATGGCAGCATTAAGAGCAGGGACTTATAGCAAAGCGCTGTCATTTTTGAAATACTGTGTGTAAAAAAACAGAATTCTATCTAAGCACTGGGATGGGTAGGTCAGTTCTGCATTGGGCTATTTTATTTCATTCATATTTATTTTGTTTCCATTACAATGTATTAGATTAGGAAGAAAACACTCAGAGTACCAATGACAATACATCAAAAATAGAGTAGTATTTAATACACTTCTGTATTTTATTATTAATATAAATTATTACAGTAAGAATTACTGTAATAATTAATAATTAATAAAGAAAATATGAATTTGAGTATGAATGAATACGAAATTAAACCCCTTCTGTAGGGTTAGGGGGTTAAAAATATATAAAAATCTGCAGTATCCGAAGCTTCTGAGCTTCAGTTGTCAATTTGTTTACTTCCCATTTGAAGGATTAAGGGGATGCTAGGGGATGCTAGAAAGCCTTTGATTGGTTTGCGGTAAAGTACCCCCTAGTCCATTTATGAATCGTAAGTTTCGTTTTCATAAAAATATGATTGACTTGAGACTGCCAAGAAACGTGTTCAGAAAAAAACATTGTGTTTATATGGAAAATAAACTACTCTATCACTGAGAACTAAAGCTGATGCAGCCTTTGGTGTCCCTCTAAATTATGAATACAGACTTTCTCCTGTCTGATTAGACCACACAATATTAAATCTAACATTAGTATCTCATTGTAAAATATTTGACACCAGTTCTGACTAGTTTCTGCTCCCACACGTAGATTAGTCGACAACGCCACAGTTTTATGTTTCTGAGATGATTCTGACCCTATAGGTGTGGGTTCAATACCGTTCCGCCCACACCAATGTACACATATTTTTCCTGGATCCGATCAATCTCTAGTTACAAATTTGCCGTATTAAAAAATGATGTAACTATATACATAGTTAGAGTTGCATTTCAACATAAAAATAATTGTACCTAATTGCCCTGTTTCATTTAAGGTAGATTCAGAGGCGGACAGAGTACACAGCTTCCTTACTTGAGTAAAAGTACAGATACCCCTTGCTAAATTTTACTCAAGTACAAGTAAAAGTACTACAGTCAGATGTCTACTTAAGTAAAAGTACTGAAGTACTTGTTTTTAAAAGTACTTGAGTATCA
Source organism: Gadus macrocephalus (assembly GCF_031168955.1). NCBI lineage: Eukaryota > Metazoa > Chordata > Actinopteri > Gadiformes > Gadidae > Gadus > Gadus macrocephalus. The sequence goes on along the minus strand of NC_082396.1, from coordinate 19,235,038 downwards.
AGAGTGCAAGAGTACATTTTCTAAATATTGCATTACTACTGCCCAGTGGCGGCGCCAGAGATTTTTTTCTGGTGGTGCTATGGGGGTGCTCGGCGTTTTACTGAGGGTGCTTTGAAATTAGGGTAATAGCATACGAGTCTCATTTTTCTCTACTACAACACCTCCCCACCATATCGTCACATATGTTTACACATTTGCTCTCTAATGGGTCTTTGGGGTAGCCTACATAAAAAGCGCCATTCAAATCAATCGTATTATTATTGTCATTGGGCTACTTCTGACGGACGCGCACAAAGCCGCGTTCATCTCCGACGGTCAAAATGGATGCAGCATGTTATAGATAACGTAATCCCAAATACTTCACTTACTTCAGTGTAAAGTTTGCGCCAGATGACTACCAGGTCACCACTACCATGAGCGACAAATTAAACTGAACATACCAAGTTCAATACACTTCTAACTAAAGACGGCAGATTAGAATGTCAGATAGAATTAATTTAAACAGGCAAAGAGTCAGAAATGCTTTCAAAAAGAGCCGATCCATTTTCGTGATTTTGTGAACGCTTGAATTAAAATTTACTGATCGCCAGGATTACTGTTACTTAGCCTACTACTCATTGAACAATCACGTTCACGCACGCAACGTGTCTGTGTCGTGCTACGTGAACAATCTGTTTATTTCAATCTGTTATTTTCTTTTGTGATTAAAATATTATTATCACACAATACATTTTATTAAGAACTCAGAATGAAATTAAATAACAATAATAAATAAACCATTATTTTCTTGGGGGTGCTATGGCCAATCTAGGGGGTGCTCTAGCACCCCCTAGCCCCCCCCTGGCGCCGCCACTGCTACTGCCACAGTGCTTACATTTATGTAAAGAAACATCCTACATGGAGTTATGAAAAATGTTATTACCTTGGAGAATGTAAAAGGAATTGAAAGTAAAATCAAGTCATTTTCTTTTTACCATGTTGCTTTATTTAACATTTCGCACTTGCCCACAAGGCAATAGCACAATAGTATACAGTATAACAGTATACTCAAGAACATAAAAACAATTGCTCAGCTTACATAAATATGTAATATCAGAAAAGAAAATTCAGATAACAATTGTATGTATGTGTGAGTTTCTCGGTTTTTTCATCAATCAAATCAACAATCGTCTCTCATCTAAATCTGACCATGGAGTTGACTTTGGCGGAAAGCAAAGGTGATTGCTGATAGGCTGAAGGCTGTCCTAATCAGTGGCACCTGCACAATCCAATCCGTTTGAGAGGGAAACAACAAATTTAGGGTTTCCGAGATTTTTTTTTTCTCCTTTTCTTTTTTCTTTTTTAGAAGAACTAACGGGTACTCACGGTTATGGATAGAAATGTAGCAGAGTAATGCCCTGTTTACACCTACCCGATAGTGGGCCCCGATGGTGCCTGATGGCTAAATCAGCAGCTATCGTTATAACATCGGCAAATTGCGTGGTTGCATCGGGAAACACCGTTACTCTTCCCGGGAACATCGTTAGACAACGGGAAGAAAAGCTCAATGATCGGGCAACATCGGGCAACATCGGCAAAGAACGAACATGTTTGTTAATTTTGGGTCTATCGGGGTATCATCGGTTACCAGGTGTTGCTATGGGCTAATCGGCTATAATCGGGAATAGAACGGGAGTATAACGTAAGACATCGCAAGTCGTTCGGGAATTTTCCTGGGGTACATCGGCTATATTCGTTAATTTTCCGCGCTTTATCGTCTTTATATCGGCAACCTCAACACACGAAAGACCCCCGAGAGACACCCGACGTCTCTAGGGAAGACATACGGAATAGCACGTTTATTACACGAATGCACACGAATTACACCCGATAGAGTCACGCTATTTATTTTTTACCCGAATTAGACCCGATTTAAGCCAATGTAACCCGAAACATACAGATTGCAGGCCGAATTATACCGATAGTCTAACGACAAATAACGATTGTGACCAGATTGTGTTAAGGAAGACCCTCAATCTGTCACTTGGGTATAAATAGGGGGTGATGGATGGATGTCCTACTTTTATAATTAAAGGGGTACTTCGCCCATTTAGAACCGGCGTTCTATTATTATAAAATGGCTATTGTCATATAAATAAATATATAAATAAATATCAGTCTAAACCAGTCTCCCCTTGGCCTTCTCCCGAAATGACGCCAAACGCGTCATTTGACATATTTGGCGTCATTCGAAATGACGTCAAATGACGCCAAACGCACTTCGGGTGTCTTCCCTGGCATAAATCGTTATGTTATCGTTATAATATCGGGTATGTGTAAATGTTACCCCGATAAATTGACCCGATCATACATTTTTAGCCCGATGTCACCCGAATCACCCCGACTTCCACATCGGTGGTCCATCGGCCGTTAGCGGCCATTAGCGGGATGGTGTAAACGGGGCATAAAGAGTACAATATTTGCCTCTCAAATTTACTTAAGTAAAGTCTTGAGTACTCCCCAAAAATGATACTCGGGTGAAGTCCAGATCCCTCAACATTGTACTTAAGTACCGTACTCAAGTAAATGTACTCCGTTACTGTCCGGCTCTGGGTAGATTGCATCAAATGCGAAGGAGATGAATGCTACTCCCTCTCATTTAAAACAAGTGGATCAACATAACATATACAAGCTGCATCTTAGTCGTTCATATTAGTTAGATGTAACAATTAACAATGCTCAATTTGGCATCACTGCAGTTTTCAATGAGAGTAAATGTAATTTCTGTCCCCTCATGTGAAAGTAATATGTTTATGTCTACATTATAGGGTATATTTTATATCATACCCTCATAGGGAAAATTATAAATTAGGCTGAGGTAATGATGATAGAAGTATTTACAGTATTGAACATTTTTACTAGTTTGATGTGATTTATTTTCAAATGTTGAACGTACTTATCCGTGACGTACGCATAGACATTCTAGGCACATGCCTAAGGCCTGCCTGCCACTAAGGCGCCCAGATAGAGGATTAAGAACATAAACTGCCCACACAAAGTAAAGTTTAACATAAATTAAAAATATATAAAAATCTGATCAAAACTGTATTTCAATTTATTTATTTATTTTATTCTGTAAAACATATACATGTTAGCACCAATGTGCCGGAAAAAGTATTTCCACAGCTTTTCAGTATCCTCTCGGCTGCTGCAAAGAGAACTTGAGAACTTTACAGCAGGGTTTTGCAAGGACATGTATGAGAAGCTCAGAGAGCTAGACCTGGGATTGCTATCGCTAACATTTACATTTGTTATATTGTAATCCATCCATTCAATACGGCTCGGGCTATGTTATAAGTTTTAGAACGAAGGGGAATAAGGGAAAATGGTATGGGTTGATACAATACAGAACTATTATGTAACTTCATGTGCAAATTACTGCTGGGTGGAAGATGAACTGAACTCAGTTCATGTTGCATTTCATCCGCTCCTCCACAAAGGGTTAACTCTCAAAAATCGGGGGCACAAATTTGATCACAAACGTGCAGTTGATCCAAGCAGCCCTTTCATTGGAAAGGAGAATATATTCATATCATATTGTAAGCATATTGAGCTGTGAATAGAGCACAGCTCTACTTTATGAACAATATTGCCGAATGTATGTTGCTGTTCACAAGAACCACAACAACATAACGTTACCAGGTACCCACCGGGAAGTTATTTTAAATTTCTCATGATTATAACAGGCCACTTTTCATGAAAATCGGTTCAGAATTAATCAAGTTATAGTCCAGTTTTCAGGGAAGTCTCCATCTCCTAACACAAATTGTACTTTGATAATGAACCTAACTTGACAACTCCTACAGTCAAGTTCTACTCTAATCTGGCTGGCACACAGACGCTTCATGTACAGCACGTTCCTATAGCTATTGATGTGCCTACCCCGACTCTCAGGGATGGGTTCCAATCCCCCTGCAGGCAAATGTCACCCTGGTCAGCTAAACACCAGCAACCTGAGACTCATTGAAAGCCCCATTCCTTGGATCACAGTGGTAAATGGACACAACAATCAAATGATGAAAGACATCTGAAGTGGACAAATATTTATTATACGTTGGTGAATTGTTGTTAATGATCATGTCATTTCTAAATATGAAGTTATTTGAGACAGGCTTTCAGTACATGGAGGTCAGGAAAGGTCACCACTGCTGTGTAAGACAGAATGTGTGAGTTTGTATGTGTCTGTGTGCGTGCATGCGTGTGTGTGTGTGTGTGTGTGTGTGTGTGTGTGTGTGTGTGTGTGTGTGTGTGTGCGTGTGTGTGTGCGTGTTGTTAGTTGGAAAGCTAACCAGGAACAAGCGAGCAGTTCTGGGAAATCCTCTGTGATGGATTTCATTTCCGCTTCATGTTGGAGTTCACTGTTTCAAAGATTAACATTAGTGTTAGAAAAGTACATGGCTACAATGCTGAAATGTTAAGCAAGCACTTGCAATAAGTCAAAAATAGACAACTTTTCATACCTTGAGCAAAATCCTCAAACCCACGTTGCTATTGGTGTCTGTACTCACAAAACACCCATCACCGTTTTACATGGTCAGGCCCTTTTTTCGTGCAAAAGAAAAGCATGTGTTTGTGTCTGTATTTATGTGTGGTGTTGGCATGCGCCTTGATGCATGACAGTGTGTGTTTATCTATGTCGCTAATGGATTTTGTGCTGGCCTAAAGTTTGTTTGCTCTGAAACCCAATAGCAACGTCAGTTTATAAGGCCAGTCTTCAGAATAAAAGCGTGACTCATGACTCTGTCTGGCACGTCCGATGGTGACCAGACACCCATATCAGGTAGCCCATGGAGAGGGCGAGAGAGGTTGCGAGGGAAGGAGGGAGAAGAAGAGGGGGGAGAGGTTATGGTGCAGCTTGTTCCAGGCCTTTCTCTGCAGTGGGCCTTGACATCAGATGAGGTTACAGAAGACGGGAGATGGTGGAGATATATAACCTCAACATCTGGTTAGCAATGACCCAACCTCTCACACGCACACATAAGAAAACACAAGAGGAAACACTCACATGCATGGATGCACACAAGCATTCATGCACACACAAACATAAGAAAACACTCACACATATTCATGCACACACTGTGTCACCCTATAGGACTATAGTGCTGTGTCTAGCTCTGTGTCCTCCTTAACGCTATAGCACTATATCCTCCTTAACTCTATAGCTCTGTATCCTCCTTAACGCTATAGCTCTGTGTCCTCCTTAACTCTATACCTGTGTCCTCCTTAACTCTATAGCTCTGTGTCCTCCTTAACCCTCTGTGTCCTCCTTAACTCTATAGCTCTGCGTCCTCCTTAACTGTATAGCTCTGTGTCTTCCTTAACTTTATATCGCTGTGTCTTCCTTAACTCTATAGCTCTGTGTCTTCCTTAACTATATAGCTCTGTGTCTTCCTTAACTATATAGCTCTGTGTCTTCCTTAACTCTATAGCTCTGTGTCTTCCTTAACTCTATAGCTCTGTGTCTTCCTTAACTGTATAGCTTTGTGTCTTCCTTAACTCTATAGCTTTGTGTCTTCCTTAACTCTATATCGCTGTGTCTTCCTTAACTCTATAACTCTGTGTCTTCCTTAACTCTATAGCTCTGTGTCTTCCTTAACTTTATAGCTCTGTGTCTAGCTCTGTGTCTTCCTTAACTCTATAGCTCTGTGTCTTCCTTAACTCTATAGCTCTGTGTCTAGCTCTGTGTCTTCCTTAACTCTATAGCTCTGTGTCTTCCTTAACTCTATAGCTCTGTGTCTTCCTTAACTCTATAGCTCAGTGTCTTCCTTAACTCTATAGCTCTGTGTCTTCCTTAACTCTATAGCTCTGTGTCTTCCTTAACTCTATAGCTCTGTGTCTACCTCTGTGTCTTCCTTAACTCTATAGCTCTGTCTTCCTCTATGTCTCCATATAGCCTACCTTCCTGTGGCTCTGTGGACTTTTAATTGGGAAACAGGCCAAAGAAAAGCACGACAAATTGGGATCAACAAGGAACGAGGGACATGACAAAAACAACAAACCGACATGGGAACAAAATAAGTGAACATGTATACATGGGGAAGACTTATGAGGGAATGAGGTGCAGGTGGGAAGATTAACAAGGACGCAGCGGGGAGGGGAATGCATTTATTGGACAAGTCAAAGGACATCTGGTGGATGGGGAGGACAAACACTAGACAACAAACGGACAAGTTAGATCATCACAGTATTTCTATAGTTCTGTCTATGGCTCTATAGCTCTGTTTCTATAGCTCTTTAGTATATGCTACACGTGAACCTCCTAAGATGGCGCAATTTGATGGGTTCGCTATGTCGGGATATCGGGCAATATCCCATGATTGAGATCTCAAACCAGGGATATTATTTCATCGCAAAATGTGAGCGTGACGGTCGTCTTCTCACGCTAATAAAAATGAAAAAAGACACAGAGCTCTATAGCTCTGTCTATAGCTCTATATCTCTGTGTCTCCATATAGCTCTATAGATCTGTGTCTATAGCTCTATAGATCTGTGTCAATAACTCTACAGCTGTGTGTCTACTGCTCTGCTTCCTTTAATTCTGTCTCTCCCTATAGCTCTGTGACTATAGCTTTATAGCTCTGTGTCTACCTTTAGCTCTATAGCTCTGGATCTCCGTTTATCTCGATAGCTCTGTGTCTATTGCTCTATAGCTCTGTGTCTATAGCCCTATAGCTCTGTGTTGATAACTCTATAGCTCTGTGTCTACCAACCTGTCTTCCTTTAATTCTGTGTCTCCCTATAGCTCTGTTTCTTTAGCTTTATAGCTCTGTGTCTCCCTTTAGCTCTATAGCTATGCGTCTATCTATAGCTCTGTGTCTCCCTATAGCTCTGTGTCTATAGCTTCATAGCTCTGTGTCTATAGCTTTATGTGTCTCCCTATAGCTCTGTGTCTACCTATAGCTCTGTGTCCAACATATAGCTCTATAGCTCTGTTTCTATCTATAGATCTGTGTCTATAGCTCAAGAGCTCTGTCTACCTATAGCTCTATAGCTATGGGTCTCCATATAGCTACAGAGCTTAAGGGAGACAGAGCCATAGAGCTATGAGAAATGCCCCAAATGTCCTTATATATCACCCTATAACCCTTCCACTAGGTCAGGGCTCATTATTTTGTTATGAGGCACTAGTCGGAGCCCTATCCAGTCGTTGAGTCCTGCGGGTCAGCCCGTGGCAGAAACATTTAAGGAAATGTCAATGATGCTATAGGTGGACATTCAATGTGGAAGATGAATCATGGACTTCTTTATTAAATAACTCTGGTATTGTTCATCCTTCAGTGTGGACACAGCACAGACATTCATGTGTTTAGGTTTAGGTGTCCAGAAAAGGAAACACGAGACAATGATTTGTTTTGTAAAAGAAGCAATGTATCACCCCATACCCTGGATCCAAACGTATTTTTGTACTGTACTTTGTACTTTCCAGTAATATAATACTAAGGTAGATGAAGTAGAGGAAGAGCAAACAGCTTACATGTCCTATCTGAGTGGGCAGGTGTGTGTCAGTCACAGCATTCTGCATAAACACATATAATGGGCTCTCTGATCATATTGTGTTTTGGACAGAGCTCAATCTCACTGTTTAGATATTAGCCATTACATTTCAGGAAAGAAAAAGAAAAGGGAGGAAATGTGTGCAAAGGTGCTCTCCCAAATACATGAGAAAATTGTGTCCAAAATATTGAAGGTCAGGCTACACTGAAGAAGGAGCAAGGAAGTGGGGGTTTGGATGTCAGAGTGCAGAGAGGCAGAGCATCATGGGGGAGAAACAGAAGACAGATGATAAAGTAAGGGGAAGGAGAAGCTCTGTGGCAACATGATATAAAGCAGTAAACAAGATGAACATTCTTTATCAACACATCTTGTCCGAAGGTTTACTGAATGGATATAGTTTTACTGAATGGTGAATTTTCAAATCCAGAAATACTATCGAATAGAAATATAGGACTGGTCACGCTATCTCTCTCCTGAAATCAATATATCTCTCCTCAAATCAATTGGTGATCATAGTTTGAATTATGGTCATATTATGATAACGTTTGTTATTGTAATGATTCTTTTTATTATTTGTATTATTCCGGATTGGTAATGCATATTGCTCATCCCTTGATTGCGCTTAATATTTTTGGTACCATTTCGCCCATAGGGGGTGCTGTAATTGGCAGTAATGTAAAGACGGGATAACATTTCTGAAACTTGGTACACAGGCATTAATTGACATGCTGAAAAGGTTTCCTCTTGGACCCATGATGTACGTCTTGATAGATTTCTCTGTACAGTGAACGTTTTGAGAAAACTTCAAATACCACTACCAGACCAAATGACCCATCATTTGATACAGACGCTCTATGGATGAATATGGACGAAATGTGGGATGAGGGATTTTTGATTGGTCAAAAATTTTAATGCAAAATCGAAAGAGGTAATTTGCATACATTAGTCAATCAATCACAAGTCAGCTTCAGAAGGTGCCAGCAACTGGAAACTTGCGATGCCCATATGGGACGTCCCCATTAACAAGTGCAGATCGTTTTGTGTTGAAAGCTTGATAGATGACGTGGCAGTGTCAATTACAATAGGTTGTCAGTTAAACAATAGGCCCAACATTGACTGCAGGAGGGGGCAAAAAAACACAAATAAACAGCATCTATTAGCATTTTACCTGTGTGTGTGTGTGTGTGTGTGTGTGTGTGTGTGTGTGTGTGTGTGTGTGTGTGTGTGTGTGTGTGTGTGTGTGTGTGTGTGTGTGTGTGTGTGTGTGTGTGTGTGTGTGTGTGCAGAGGCGCCGCGTCCCATTAGGCATACCAGGCAATTGCTTGGGGCCCCGGGCCACTACTAGGGCCCCCAAAAGGCCCCGCCAAAAAAATAAAAAAATAAAATAAAAATAAATCCCCTCCCCCCCATCAACAATCGGCCCCCTAAGAATTCTTGCTTGGGGCCCCCACACTACCTCGCAATGCCCCTGTGTGTGTGTGTGTGTGTGTGTGTGTGTGTGTGTGTGTGTGTGTGTGTGTGTGTGTGTGTGTGTGTGTGTGTGTGTGTGTGTATGTGTGTGTGTGTGTGTGTGTGTGTGTGTGTGTGTGTGTGTGTTTGGGGTTAAAAAAAACTTGTGCTGAAGAGCAGCGATGCACCCTGTCGGAGGCGTAGCTTCGTCTAGGAGTAATGACATGTCCCGCCAATCACTTGAACAGGGCGGTCACAGGAGTTGGTGGAGCGTGGCGGACGGGAAAACCTTTGGTGGCGATGACGAGCAATCCTAGTTTGTATTGTTTTTGGCTTCCAATTTGCTGATGTTTATAGCGGTCAAGATAAGGACCACCACCGCTTTTCCTCATCACTAAATCTACTGAAATACTAAATGATTAAACTAAAGATGAGTTCATCTTATTCGATAAGAGTCCCTCTCCCCCACCCAGCCTTCATCTCTCTCTCTATATAATAATTGTATCTCTTTCCCCCGCCAAATCCAGCCATATTCTGGCATTGGACGCTGTCTGACAAAAATAAAACACACACACACAAAAAAAAAGATGATAGATTGTTTTACGATCTGAGGAAGATACCAAAGGATCGGGTAGAACCGAAAACTTTCCCGCAAAACAGTCCGTAGTGGGTGGGTGGGAGGCAGGGGTATTGTGTGTGTGTGTGTGTGTGTGTGTGTGTGTGTGTGTGTGTGTGTGTGTGTGTGTGTGTGTGTGTGTGTGTGTGTGTGTGTGTGTGTGTGTGTGTGTGTGTGTGTGTGTGTGTGTGTTTATTCAACCCCAATGCTCATGCCAGGTAAGGAGCTTTTGAAAACATAGATGAGCACACGTGGTTTGGTGGTACTGGAACATATTATCACACATTATTCCCCTTCTTTTCTGTGTGTTCTGGGGGGTCCAGTATGAGATAAACGTGTCAATCTGTTTTATCTCTGGAAGTTGTGAATTCTTCTTCACATCTTTCCTTGACCTCAGGACGTTTTCCATCGAGGTGAATCAAATTATCAATTTGCCTCTTTCCATATAGGAGTGGATGTATTTAGAAGGTTTTAATTTTCTTTAATATTTTTTTTTAATATAGGTTTTTAATATAAATTATGAAATTAAAAAGCACATTTCTCAATATAAATTTTGTCAAAACGCATTTTAATGTCAAATCTATGTATTAAAATTTGGATTTTCAACTGTCAATAAAAAGAATGTCATTACATTTATTTGACAGAAAGAAACGTAGGCTGTTGGTCGTCGTCTTTTTACTAAGGAAGGTTCCAGACTGAGATGAATGGCCCATATCGCGATTCCTTTCCATGGAGCACAATGCATTCAGCAGCAGGAACCCTAATGACAGGGGCCAGTCCAGGGGACAGGGGCCGGTCCAGGGGTCGGGGGCCAGTCCAGGGGACGGGGGACGGTCCAGGAGTCGTGGGCCGGTCCAGGGGACGGGAGCCGGTCCAGGGGACGGGGGACGGTCCAGGAGTCGTGGGCCGGTCCAGGGGACGGGAGCCGGTCCAGGGGACGGGGGCCGGTAGAGGAGTCGGGGGGCGGTCCAGGAGTCGGGGGCCGGTCCAGGGGACGGGGGCCGGTCCATTGGTCGGGGGGGCGGTCTAGGGGACGGGGGCCGGTCCAGGGGACGGGGGCCGGTCCATTGGTCGGGGGGCGGTCCAGGGGACGGGGGCCGGTCCAGGGGACGGGGGCCGGTCCAGGAGTCGGGGGCCGGTCCAGGGGACGGGGGCCGGTCCAGGAGTCGGGGGCCGGTCCAGGAGTCGGGGGCCGGTCCAGGGGTCGGTCCAGGGGACGGGGGCGGTCCAGGGGTCGGGGGCCGGTCCAGGGGTTGGTCCAGGGGACGGGGGCTAGTTGGACATGGGAGTCCCCGTTGAAGAACAATGTTCCCAAGATGGACTACTAAAGCACATCTTGTGCATTATTTACAGGCCTATGTATGGCCTGTATGTTAGATCTAAATGATAGGAGTGTGGTGCTTCGCGAATAACGAAACCTGTGAGATGTGAGAAGGTAACTTGTGCTTTGGCTAACTGGATAGCTGCCACCCAATTAGCATAGTAGAAGACAATGGACAGAGATAAATCCTTCAAATTGCATCCGGAGACATCTTATTTATATTATCAACCCTCCAGAGGAACATCTGTGTAAAGAATACACACTTAGTATGAAGGCGGAAGGGCAGGTGGATGAACCCACGCAGGATGAAACGATAGGATTTAATTTAAATACTTCATTTGTGCTGATTCTACATGAATTCCATAATTTGACTTTTAAATATACATTATTTCATGCTTGAAACTTAAAAAGAAAAAAGCGAATATGCATGATGAATCGAAGCCTAATGACAGCAAATCGTGCGATTAATTAGTTCATATATATATATATACGATTGACCCCAAGAACCCTACTATATATATATATATATTTTATTTTTTTTATTATATTTGACTTCTTTTACCCCCATATTCTGTCATTAGAGAAAATTCACACAACAACAGAAGCAAACATACAAACAAAGACACAGACTTGTGTTTTTATCTTCTGTTGCATACAGTAATATTCATTATTTTCATGTATTGCTGCTCATGAATTAAGACAGATGGCAGGTTGCAGCCTCTGCGCCTCTCTTGGCTCCAGTCACCCATCTCTTTACTTGGCACAAGCGCTCATCACACCTTGTGCAATGGAGCTTGTGCATCGTTCTTCTTGCTTTGTTCCCTTAAATGTGTCAACAAGAAGGTGTATTTGTCATAGTTCAAGCGTTAACAATATTCAGCATTGAAGGCAATAAATTTGATGAAAAAACAATCATCAATGATTATATTTCCTAGAATAATTTTGTCAGCCTGTTCTCAAACCTAAACGACAGAATATGTTGTTTGCATAGGTTGTCCAAAAGGACCAATGTAAAAGTTTTAGCCCTCAATCAATTGTCTGAATGAACACCAATACGTCACAGAGGTCAATGTTCTGTCTTTCCAAAAAGACTTTGAGTAGGAAATGCAACATTTTAAGACAGTTTCAGCATTCAAATGCATTATCCTAATATTTCTAGTTCTAAATGTGGATTTCTGTCGTAATCTTCAGTCAGTGAATGTATATTATGTTTACTATGTTTGATTAGGCAACGTCTTCTATCGTTGCCGTGGTGGTTCATATGGACGCTGCTATCCCTGAATCCACTCAGCTTTCATTTTGTTAGAATCAACGTATTTTTGCTGTTAAGTCATCTGAGCTGTTAGCCTGGCTCCGCCCGCCTAAGTACTTCCGCTCAATTTTGATTGTAGGAGAGTCTGGTAGGACCTGACTACTGAGCTGTTGGGTTCAGTGCAATTTTATGTAACTTAAAATTCAAGTGACCCAGGGATGACATTTATTCTTCTTTTATTCTTCTCATAGGCCGACATATATACATTTTGTCCGACTAGATAATCATGACACATTAATACCGCTGTTGGATGATCTCTCAATAAAAACTCTGATTTCCCAGAGACCCAGGAGGACATTAATTCTTCTTCTTTTGGACAGACTAGGATGACTTGTTTCTGTGGGGCAAAATGGAAGTTCATGTTTGCTTATATCATAAATATATTTTTATACATACATTTTGTTTATCAAGATAATCGTGACAAAGTACGCCAGTAGGATCTTCCTATCTCCAAGACCACCTTTCACACCACATTTTGATTGACTGTGTCTCATGGGCAACTCTTCAAAGAGGACCTGTCAGAAAAACCTCCCACCTTGGCCGACTTTTTTTCTGCAAGCACCAGAAATACTTATCTAAGACATGTCATTCCTGGGGCCCAGGGCAACGTTAGTATGAATTTTGGTATCTCTACAAATCTTGAAAGGGCACCAAAAGGGGTGTGACTTCCAACCTCAGAGTAAATAGAGTAGTTTCCCCAATTCCGGTGGGATGGAGATGTAAGCTTGTGCCTTAAGGTGTGTAAAGACCACTTGTTTGTGGACAAGTTATTCGTATAAATGGGGTCTGCGCCATGCCCCTTATAAGATATAAAAAAGTTCCTGTGCATTTCGCTCATAACTTTTTTTAGGAGATGATGGTCTGATTCTCAGATATGTGTGCTGGATCTGGGATGAATCTCAGCTCAAAATCTCAGAAGTAGGCCGCTGGG
>NC_082396.1:19161876-19216876 GCF_031168955.1 Gadus macrocephalus | reverse complement strand
CCCACTTACTCACAAAGGCATTCTCGTTATATATATATATATGTATATTCAATTAGGAAACAAGTGCATTCAATTATTGTGATTATTGATCCTCAAATTAAGATTAATTCCCATTTTACATTGGTCTAATTAAAGTTCTAAGGCTATTAAAACACAAATACACACATAGCACAGACAAAAATGCTTTGCTCCAAAGATGACTGGTAGGAGAAAAAGGGCAGGAGTAGTGACAGAGGAGGGGATGTTGTGTACCTACAAGGGGAGGTGGGAGGAAAGATGGGTACAAAGAGCTCACATACACACATGAATAATTAGATACACACACACACACACACACACACATACATGAACAGGTAGACACATACACATAACATACAGCAATATGAACCACCAGTCAAATTAATGTACCCAAGCACACAAACACAAACTCTCCCAAGACAGGGTAATCTGACACCGTCTCCATCCTTGGGATCACAAGAGACTGACGAGGAAAACGACCCGATCCACCCAGTTCTGGGAAACCCCCGACCCACCCGTTACTTAGGATTATCTGGATGGTGTAAAGGTTCAATGAACAGTAGATGGATATCTTCAGATTTATATATGCCACAATAACATTTGACAATTGCCTACAATGTTTCTTTTCTACTGAATGGTCCAGTATTAAGACCATCTGTGAGGTTCGGGAGAGGATAGACCTACACATATCATACTGGTATATAATGGAGGGAGTATATATATATATATCTGTGTTCCGCGGCCTAGTGGAGAGTGAGGCGTAGGTTCCCTTTCTTCGTGCCAAGCATTATGCCCATGCCTGGTTTGGCCCCTACTCTCTGCTGTCTTGATTCTCTGATATATTGATACCTGCATGCCATGTGCCAACATGCACAGTCCCAAACCCTGCCTCATACAGTCCCCTGCCTCTTACCCAGCCTCACTCCGTCCCGACCCGTGCCTCTTCCCCAGCCTCCCTCCCCGACCCCTGCGTCTTCAGCCTCACCCCGTCCCCACCCCTGCCTCTTCAGCCTCACCCCGTCCCGACCCCTGCCTCTTCAGCCTCACCCCGTCCCGACCCCTGCCTCTTCAGCCTCACCCCGTCCCGACCCCTGCCTCTTCAGCCTCGACCCGTCCTGACCCCTGCCTCTTCAGCCTCACCCCGTCCCGACCCCTGCCTCTTCAGCCTCACCCCGTCCCGACCCCTGCCTCTTCAGCCTCACCCCGTCCCGACCCCTGCCTCTTCAGCCTCACCCCGTCCCGACCCCTGCCTCTTCAGCCTCGACCCGTCCCGACCCCTGCCTCTTCAGCCTCACCCCGTCCCGACCCCTGCCTCTTCAGCCTCGACCCGTCCCGACCCCTGCCTCTTCAGCCTCACCCCGTCCCGACCCCTGCCTCTTCAGCCTCACCTCGTCCTACCCCTGCCTCTTCAGCCTCACCCCGTCCCGACCCCTGCCTCTTCAGCCTAACCTCGTCCTACCCCTGCCTCTTCAGCCTCACCTCGTCCTACCCCTGCCTCTTCAGCCTCATCCAGTCCTGACCCCTGCCGCTTCAGTCTCACCCTGTCCTGTCTTCCCTCTCACTCTTTTCTCACTCTCCAGATATGTGTCTCCCTTCTCTCTATCTGGTTCCCATCTCCTGCCTGCAGCCAGAGGCTGGTTCGTTAAAGGGATTAGTAACAACCAGCAGGTCCCCCAAGCTAGCTAGCACTAGCCTACAAGCCAGTGAAAAAAGAAAACCCACAGCAGTATGTGTGTGTGTGTGTGTGTGTGTGTGTGTGTGTATGTGTGTGTGTGTGTGTGTGTGTGTGTGTGTGTGTGTGTGTGTGTGTGTGTGTGTGTGGGTGTGTGTGTGTGTGTGCGTGTGTGCATGCTTGCTTGCAATAGTATGTGTGTGCATTAGGGACGTGAATCAGCAGGGACTCCAAGATGCAAAATTTAAATGATTTTAGATTTCAAATACAATATGTGTTGAGCTACTGTAAATGACAATACAAGTTACGCGGAAGCAAAGGATCCTGATAGTGGTAGTATTATTGTTTGTTTGTGGTTGTGTTTGTGTTTGTGTGCGTGCGGGGGTGCAGAGTAGTGTATACAGTGCCTGAGGGAGGGGTGGATAGCATAGAGTAGCTTCCTTTCCCATGTGAAGAAGCATTGTAACAACTCAGCCTCAGGGGTGGTGTGTGTGTGTGGGTGGGTGTGTGTGTGTGTGTGTGTGTGTGTGTGTGTGTGTGTGTGTGTGTGTGTGTGTGTGTGTGTGTGCATGCGTGTGTATAGTGTTACATAGAGTGTATATAGTGTTGTCAGTCCAGTGCTTCGTCCCTCGTTCCTTCGTTCCTTCCACCGGTTCCCAACGAGTGTGTTGGCTAAGACGTGTGTGCCCATGTGGATCGATCAGGTAATGATAACGTTACCAGTTTTAATACATGTGAATTCAGTCTCGTATTCAAGTTACGTTTTCATTCAACATTATGTATTCCTAGCATTTATACTAGCCTTTATACTTTTCCTTAACATAACTTAACTTAACTACAGCATATAACATTGTTTCACAATCTCTTGGCTCGTGGTAAGTGTACCTTGGAAATAAACAAAATATATGCTATATGATATACCAGTGCTACGTATATAGTAATTTTGGTAGGATAAAGGCTAGGAATACATATGTTTAATGAATATGTAACTGGAATATGTAACCGAAGTCGCATGTATTAAAAACGAGTAACATTATTTCCTTATATATCCACTGCGTCTAAAGCGCGGAACACACTGGCCCAACCATTGGCCATCTGAAACGTTTGGGGAGACTCGGAAGAGTTCGGGACAAATCTGTTTGGTGTGTTCAGCTGTGTTGGAAGCTTTTGGAACCGTGCAGACGGTATCTGGTTTGATTCAAAATGCAAAGTCTGAGAGAGTTGGCGTCTGATGATCAGAGTCTCTGATTGGTAGTGTGCTGCTAGCACACTAGCACACTAGTGTGCTGCTAGCACACTACCAATGAATCAGCGCAGTTTGGGGGAGTAGCGCCACGAGACTAGCGTCACCTGATTTTAAGGGGTCTTATTGCATCTAGCACAAGCGCAGAATGTACACGCTATGAGGCTACGAAGTGGTCTGGTAAAGGCAGCTGGCCATTGGTTTGAGTCTGGACAGTGTGTAGGCCAACACACTCAAACCGGGGAACCGGGGGAACCGGCATTGATGGATGCCGAGCGGTGATAGCAGTCCGGAACAAAGCACTGGACCATGTTGATGACAACTATATACACTAAAGGCAACACTATACATACACACACTTTTATTAATAATATAAACACTATTAAAATATAACAATTATATTATATAAACTAGCCAAACTTTCGGGTTGGAAGTCGTCGGAAAAGGTTTGCAAGGTTTATGAGACAAGAAGTTCCTTCACCCGTTCACAAAATAATGTACACAGTCTTTTTTTCAGTTTTCAATTTTTTTTTAAATTCAAAATCAAATGTTTCAGGGTCACAACTCACTTGGGGGATAACCGGTTCTGGGCTTAAAACTCTTAATATAAAGATTTTCTGAATTCAAGGGAGAAAACAAATGGGAAATTTACTTCCAGAACCAGAGCAGTTCAAATAACTTAAATACAATAACAAAATCTATCAAGAAACCTCATCACTTGACACTTGGCTACTCAGTGCTGTGGAAGTAAGTGAAACTCATTGATTGATGATACATGGTGATAATATTTCAAATCATGTTCTTATTAGTTACTAGTCTTCAAACCATTGATTTCAAAGTAATTTACTACTGTTCGTAAGTGAGTAGTATGGGTGTGTCCTAATAATGTATTGAATGGTTGACAGTGATGTTTATTTCCTATGTCCTATATTGACTGAGTCATTAGTATTGACAGGATCACTTGTGTTGTTTTGTTTTCAAGAGTATTCACAGCACTATAGACAAGTAAATGGATTGAATTCATTAAGCACCTTTCTAAGCGCTGTGTACTCAAAGCACTACAAACACAGCCTCACATTCATACCCACAGCCATTCACACAGCAGAGGTGGTGTCTTACATGCAAGACAATCACCAGCTCCCTGGGAAGCAATCATGTCGTGTTGTTCTGTGCTTGGACACCTCCACACTGAGGATCAAACCAGCCACCCTTGTGCTGCCAAGCTGCCTGCTCTGACTGAGGGGCAGTTGCACGACTGCAGCTTGCAAGTATCTATGTGTTGTCCTCTATCTCATCAATGTAGCATGGAGGGAAGGCCAAATGCTGACCCTCACAGCCCAGTGCTGTGAATGTGGAACATTACTATTGGCTTTCCTATCATGAATGTGTGAATTCACCTTTTAACAACCAATTTAGGTGCATATGTACGTATATGGCTTTTGAATGAATTCAATAGAAGTTTGGATTGTCATTGTTAAAACTAAGAAATGTAAAGATGCGGAAATACGAGATGCAGAAAGATGGGAACCCCTGCTCTCTCCCGGGCAAAGGCTGAAGATGTGGAGCCAGAGGGAGATATAGTGAATCGATCGATTTTTTAACTGTCTTTATCTCGGTCTCCCTCTCTCTCAGCATCTGTCTCTGCCATTCCAGAGTGCAGGGCTGGGCGTGCCACTTGGAAAATACTTCTGGGAGATTTATGAGGACTGGTGGTCTGAAGTGGTCCCACATCATGGTGGGCCCTCCATGAAATATTAATAGCCATTAATAGTCATTCCTTTCCCCGTGAGTGTACGTTTGTGTAATCACACATGTATGTCTTTCCATGTGTGTGCGTGTACGCACATGTTTATTTGTGTGCGTGTATGTGTGTGCAGAATTATGGCAGGCTTCAAGCTTTCCTCACTTCCTAAGGAGTTGGCGCACATCCACGAACACACACACACACACACATACATGCACACACACACACACACACACACACACATACTGTACATGCACACACACAAAGTTGGAGATACAATGAAACATTCTTTGCACACACCAGAAAATGCAAACACACACCTTCACAGTGACACATACATTAAGTCTAGGACACAAACATCCAGACTTTGCGCATTCACAAGGAATTTCACGCCCAACACACACGCACATATGGACACAGATGGGCACGGTAATGCACAGACACCAGTTCCACTTGGAGACACAGATGAGATATTGTAAAGACTATAACTATTCTCCTCCAGCGCACTCCTCTCTGCTCCGTCCTCCCGGGTAAACGCTTCAGAAACACCAGCGCTACTTCAGAAATCCACTGACTTCATTTCCGCACACATGGCCACTATAGCCGGGTGGTTTTGATCCACCTCTCAACAGGGGTCATTTTCAATTCACTTGCTTTCAGATTATGCACTGCAACCAACCAAATATTGTAGGCAATGTAGGAAGCTAAATGACTGAAGGCTGTTGCTCGTATTCTTTCAGATATGTTTATTCTACAGATTTATTTGTTTCGCATTGTTAAATGTCTTAGTTACTTCTATCTTCACTCTTAGCCTGTTATATTAAGGTAAATCAAGCCAAAAAAGTTGCATAGTTCCCCTTTCACTCGTGTCTGATCTTTTTTCTGGTCCATTGATTTATCATCCAAAGAAGCTCCACTATGCCAAAAGTCGTCTTATATTGAAAATAATTGCTCCTATAAACATGTACATATACATCTCTGAACCCGTAAGACAGAACTTATGACCGCACTTTTCTCCGCCAGGTTTCTAACCTCCCTTTATATTCCCCAATTGTTTTTCTTTCTCCCCCTCCTCCCTAATATCCACTCATCTGTTTTGCTGTGTGTCTTGCCCCGTAATATCTGTTGTGGAATGTTCCTTGTATGTCTTTTGGTGTGTGTCTTGTGGTGTAATATGTGTGTTGGCATGTTTCTTGCAGTGTATTTTGGCATTGCGTTGTCCACCGGGCCCAAGGAATATCTAACCAGCAATCCTGGTCATGCCCAGCTCCCTGCTCCTCCTCCTGCTCCTTCTCCTGCTCCTCCTCCTGCTCTGGACCAGCTACCAGCTCCTCCTCCTGCTCCTCCTCCTGCTCCTCCTCCTGCCCAGCTCCCTGCTCCTCCTCCTGCCCAGCTCCCTGCTCCTCCTCCTGCCCAGCTCCTCCTCCTGCTCCTCCTCCTGCTCTGGACCAGCTACCAGCTCCTCCTCCTGCCCAGTAACCTGCTCCTCCTCCTGCTCCTCCTTCTGCTCCTCCTCCTGCCCAGTTACCTGTTCCTACTCCTACTCTTGCCCAGCTCCCTGCTCCTCCTGCTCCTCCTCCTGCCCAGTTACCTGTTCCTACTACTGCTCCTCCTCCTGCCCAGCTTCCTGCTCCTCCTGCTCCTCCTCCTGCCCAGTTTCCTGCTCCTCCTGCTCCTCCTCCTGCTCTGGCCAAGCTACCTGATCCTCCTCCTGCTCCTCTTGCTCCTGCCCAGATACCTGATCCTCCTCCTGCTCTGGAATAGCTACCTGCTCCTCCTGCTCCTCCTCCTGCTCCTCCCCCTGAGACGCAGGGTTTAAGACCCAGTGCTGTTCCAAGGTGAACATTGCTATTAGCTTTCTTATCATGACTGGGTGAATTTGCATTTAAACAGCTAATTTCGGCACAATGTATATGCCTTTTGAATGCATGGCTTTGCGATATGCAATGCATACGTTATAACAAATGAATTTGACTTGACATAAAAGCCACAACAGTGTGCATCACAAGCAACTCATCATGCACACGAGCCAGTAAACAGACAATATCGCCCTACCTCATCGTCTTTTGAGCCATGGGCGAATTGAAACCACAGCTGGAAATGGAAAGAATTGCTCTTATGGTGGGGTAGAATCCTTGTGATCCCAATGACAGTGAATTTCAGCAAAGATCCTTCAGAAGCATCTCTTATCATTACCCCTCAGCGAACTGCTAAGTATATATTTACATATTGCTCAGATCTTCAAAAACTGGGACCAAGGGGGGAAAAACCATCAGCACAAGCTGCCCAGTCATTGAACAATGCTGTATTCCCTTCACCCAAAAATAAACTTCCAATATTTCAATATACATTTATACACCATTACACAGAAACCAACAGAGCTTGGTACAGAGAGCAAATCTGGCTTTAGCCATAAGAGCAAAAACACCTCTCATCTGAGGAAAGGCAGTGGGGGCATTGCAAGAGAGAAATATGTTGTTTTTGCGCTAAAATGTCCCCTCTAAAGTTTCTATCAAAGCTTGATTTGGTTGAAGGGCTAACCCTTTCATGCATCTGGGCAGATGGGAAGTCAGAAGTACCTCACCTGCCGGGCAAGAACTGAATTCCCATAACTTCAATTCAGTGGATTGAGCCTTTGCAGGTGAACAATTAAAATCTGATGTCTACATAGATCCCAACATAGCACACACACACATACACACACACAAATGCGATCCATTTGTATGGTACGCCCACCCGTACAAGTCGTACTGTGTAAATCTCCCAGGTTTCTTGAGGCATTTAACAGAGGCATGCCCCCTTTTGGTTGTGGTATAAACCTTTCCAGTCGTAGTTCTGAGAGTAGACCGAGATAAGTGAAGCTGACCGTACAAAGCTTATCTAACTAACAATACCAATGACTACTAGCCAATGAGAAACCCGCCCAAAGATCCAAAACCCAAAGTTATGTGTTTAATTATTTGCACTGTGTAAATTTAGCGACTACAAGATCGAACAATCGCTGACGCTTATGGGGTTAAGGGGTCATTGTAGGGTCCGCTGTTAGGCCCTAGCATTGGGTTGGTAGCGAGCCGCTGGTATAGAGCTGTGGACACAAAACAAGAACAATGTTCAAGGAACAAGCCAACAAAGGAAGCTCTGTAATTATCAGGTGATCTGGGAGTCAAGGTCACTTGGGAGTGAGCTAGAGACCTGGGGTCTCTTTTATATGAAAGAGGGCCTCAAGGACAAGTACGATTATACATGTGGGGGCTCTGGCCTTACAGGAAGTAACTAAAAAAAAGCCTTAAATAATGCTCCAGCTCGTGACCTTTCACCCCTCATCCAAGTTTTGAGATTTGAGCTAGACATACACCCCACCGATCCAACATGCATATCTGAGAATCAGACCGTCATCTCATAAAAACAAAGTTTTATATCTTATATGATGCTTGGCTCAGGTGTTTGACCACACTTTTTACCCCATAAATAAACAACATCTTTACACACCTTAAGGCAAAAGCTTCCATCCCCACCCCATCGGAAATGGGAACATGAAACAAATACCGTTTAATGCCTATTTACTCTAAGGTTGGAGGTCACGCCCCTTTTAGTGCTCTTCCAAGATGGGTAGAGATGCCAAAATTCATAGTAACGTTCACCTCGGTGCCCGTAACGACATATCAGAGATAAGTATTTCTAGTGCTTGCAGAAAGAAGTTAGGGTCAGGGAAACGCCGCTGCGAGCATTCTAATGTCCAGGTTTTTCTTTGCTATTA
Organism: Gadus macrocephalus; assembly: GCF_031168955.1. Lineage (NCBI taxonomy): Eukaryota > Metazoa > Chordata > Actinopteri > Gadiformes > Gadidae > Gadus > Gadus macrocephalus. Next base: position 19,208,442 of record NC_082396.1, on the reverse strand, counting down.
CCTCAGATCACACCTTTTATTTCCATTGTGATTCCATTGGCACATTTGAGGATCAAGTTCAATACTTCAAGTTCAATACTTTTTGTCTTGGTGCCAGTCACATAGACAATAAACACAATCACATAGACAAACATTCAAACCAGTAAAAAGCTGTAAAGATCTTGTGCCATTGCAACTTCCCAGAAAGTTTATTTTGCAGTCTATAAAGTGCATTTGAATAAGGTGCATTTACTCTGCAAGGTGCCTGAGCATTGAGGAGCCTAATCGTGGCAGGGTATGTACTGTTACAAAGGCGGGATGTTTTACCCCTGAGACTTTGAACTCTCTTTCCAGAGGGCAGTAGTTAGGAGAGGGACCTGGCAGGATGGGAAGTACTGTTTAGCACTTTCTGCACTTCATGGCTGGTCTGAGTGGCGTAGATAGAGAGATGAGATTGGATGGCATGTCCTATCTTTTTGGATGCTGTATATGCACCACCTTCTCAAACTGCTTCCTCTCTGAAGAGGTGGAGTTACCATACCAGACAGTGATGGAGAAGACTAGCACACTTTCCACTGTGGCTGTGTCCCTCTGATGCTTTGTGAATAACTTCCTGTAGGGCTGGAGCCCAAAATGTAATGTTGTGAATCCTTGAGGCCCTCTTTAAAAAATAAAGAGCCCCCAGTTCTCTGGCTCTCTCCCAAGTGTCCTTGACCCCTAGGTCGCCTAATTACATCACTTCCTTTAGGCCTGGATTTATACTATATTATCTACTAATTTAAGTAAACATTAATTCCCTGAATCATATAAGTGACCATATGTCTCTATCTGACTCCACAGTCATTCTGTGCTCCCACATACAAGAAGTGTTTGTGTCACTTATTGCATAGCTATATATTTAAGTAGGCTCTTAAAATGTTTTTTTTTGTCTGCGTTTAACTATATTATTATTTGTCATGACTATCTTGATAAAAAAAAAAAATTCATGAAAGGAAGGGTTGGAATTTATTCCGGCAGAAGCAAAGCGAGCATGGACTTTCGTTGTACAGCACAAAACACATCGGCCAAGTCTGTCCCAAAGATGAATAAGGCCCAGTCCACACGGGCGCGCATACAGCCCGTGCGCATACAGCCTGCGAGCATACAGCCTGCACGCATACAGCCTGCGCGCTGTATACAAACATTCAGTTGACGAGGAGATTCAACCTTTTAAATTGAGCAGAAATACTTTTTTATGTATATTTATTAATTAAATTGACCAAGGAGCTGTATTTAAAGCTATAAAAAGAAACAAATAAGAAACTGTATGAAAAATTCAACGCAACTCTAGCCTCGCCCAGCTGGTGGGGGGGGCGATGACATCATTGTTTGTGTTTCAGGCGTCCACATGACCATTTGGTCCGTCTGGATGCTCGGCCCAATTGGCCCAGACTTGTTCACACTACGGGCCCTATCTTGCATCCGGCGCAATTGACTTAATCACTGGCGCATGTGTCGTTGCTAGTTTGCAACTGGCGCAGCCCCGCAGAGTGTTCTTTTCCCTCCTGCGCCACGCATCGGTAAATAAGGGAAAGATCTTGCACTCCAAGGGGCGGCTTGGCGAAAAGAGGAGGCGTGTTCTGGCGCAAACGTTCCCTGGCGCTATTTTTCAGTTTCAGAAACCACTTGCGCCACAAACCAGGAAATACCTGGTTTAAAGTCAGTGGCGCGTTGTTCAGATGCTATTTTAAGGGCGCATGCATACTGTTGCTTGTGCACCTCGCGCATACACTTTGCTTCTCTCATCTACCTAGCCACACATTCTTGGTAAATTATTTGGGAAAGAACAGCTGATACACAGCAGTAATAAGTTGTACTTTTAAATCAATGCATCTGCAAACACCGTACAGCAAACACATAAGTTCTTGACAGAGACATCGTGTACATGCCCATAACTTTTAGGATTGATGAGTATTTGATTGTGAGAATACATTGTTTTGCCGTGAGTGAGTGTTAAAAAGAATGAATGAATGCGGGTGCGCCTGTGTGCGTCCATCTGTTTAAACACACGCAAACTAAACACGTAACGCATAATACATAATACATTCCATGGCAATGTATATTAACGGGGGACACATGCATATTAACACAAGTCGATAACGATAATGCATACAATACTGATAAGAAACAATGTTTATAATGTATTGCGTATATCATTAAATATCATTAAATAGAACCACATTAAATAGGACTCAGTATTTGAAGTTGTGGAAGAAAACCTTATTCCATGTGTGAATTAGGCCATATTATTTGGCCATAAACTGAGCCATTTGAAGGTTGAAATTCATGTGCATCTGTCTCATCGGAGACTGCAGACGCACTGTCAAAATATCAACTCGTCAGATTCAAATGCGCTCATGGCTCTTAAAGGGGATGGGAGCTGGCAGTCTCATTGGTTTATTGCACGTTATGCCCAAACCCCGCCTACGGGTAATCAGGCTACTGCAGACCAACCCCTTTTTAGATTTGCGCCGGGCGCAAGAGTCATTTTTCGCGCCGGACGCCAAACTAGCGCCGGACAACTCCATATTTGCACGGGGCCTAAATGTCATCCCAGGATCACTGGATAATCTACGTTTTTATTGAAAGAACATCTTTGACCAGCGGTAATAAATTGTCATGATTATCTTGTTAAATAAAATGTATTTATAAAAGGAACCGTTGGATTTATTTTGGCGGAAGCAATGTGGCCAGACTTTGAGCAGTTTGCACCACAAAAACAAATACTTACTTCTTTTTTTTTATAAAAATAGCACTGAACACCTAAGCTCAGGTGACTAAACAAAAAAAAGACGGTGATTCAAACAACATGCAAGCTGACTGGTTTCAGAGATAGCAGCGTCAATATAATCCACCATGGCGACGATAGAATACGTTTCATTATCAAACTAAACAACATCAAATCCAGGTGCCGCTAGAAATGTTATGAAAATGCATTTTAATGCTGAGCATAAAACTAATGTCATCCATTTTGCTATGGCAGACAGAACCTTCACATAGCCTACTGAATGTATTCATATTTCTTCGAACAGCCGATAGGTTGCCAAATGTTCATATGGGACATTCATATGGGACGTCATAAACAATGAAACTATTCTGGTGTTTAGATCAGGCTGCAAAGAAAACATCTTTCCCAAACTGCCTAAAACAGCTTGTTTGCAGTCATCCTCCATTTACATGATAATGGTACGTCAAATCTCATCAATCTGCAAACAAAACAGGATTTTACACGTCCAACTTGTGTGAAGTGCATACGCCAAATGCCAATGCTGTTGCAGTTTGTACGCCAATCCTTCCCAATAACTTCTGTGGAGAGTAGATGAGTCCAAATAACACAAATCACCTCGAACAGTCATGACATCACCAGTAGGGATGTGTCGGTCGCGACCGATTCGTTACAACGAACGAATCCCGAACGTGAACGACAAGAACTGGTTCCCCAAAACAAGAAGAACTGGTTCTTTGATTCTTTTTTTTAAACATAAACCAAAAATATGGTCACGTAAATAAAATATACAAACGAACAGAGCTTCGTCTCCCCGCGACTTATATTGATTGAGTCTACAACGTTCTCAAAGATTCAGCCAATGAGAGGTAGCAATGGTGTTGGAATGGCACCTGGGTAAACCAATGACAAGGCGGTACCGTCGAATATGCGCGCTTTCTGTCTGACGTATCTTGGGTCATACCATTCAACATGGGGCCACTCATATATCCCCCTACATTTTTTCGAAAATAGACTTGACCTCCATCTGTTTATTGGATAAACGCATTTCCCAATCCCAGGAGTCTTTGCTCCATTCTACGTCAATTTAAGAACAAACAATGAAATTAAACTGCAGTTCGTATTTTTTATTTATGACCATGAAAGTTCTGTAATGCCTGAACAATGAAGAATTAAATGTAAAGTAAAATAAAATTATAAATGTAAAACCATGAATGAAATATAGAGAGTAAGCAAGTGGTATAAATATTGGTGGGACGTTTGGTTATACTATATAGTGTATCTTCTTGATTTCCAGGGGGTTTCGAGCCTAGAAGTGGTTTAAATTATGCTCACGGCCGTCTCGCGCGGGGGGGGGGGGGGTTACACACCAAATGACGTAATCGTAACGAACGAATCAAAACGAACGAATCAAATAAACGAATCGTTATAGTGAACTGAACTGAAAGAACTAGTTCCCGGAAAATAATCATTTTGCCCATCCCTAATCACCAGCGAACACGCAAACAAGATGGCTGAAATGTATTTCATTCATAGTGGAAAATGGTATATCTGATATAGTGTCAGCATTAAAAGGCGTTTTGATAACCTTTCACACAGAAATGTGGCTTAAATTGTTCTTATCCTCACTCAGTGATTGTATAACATTAATATGTTAGTTCAACTGCTTGTAGTCAGGTGCGGTGCTTGCAGGGCAGCAGGAATAAAGAGGAATGGGGGATTATCACGCTTCCGGGTTCCATCGGCGGGATTTGTCTTTGTTGTGCATGAACACTTCCGGCACAGTTCAACAATGGCTGAAACAAAGGCTAGATGTCACTGCTCTCTTCCACTTTGTACATCTAACAAACAACGCCAACCCTACTTAAGTTTTCATGGAATCCCGACTGAATTGAGTCTAATGAAGAAGTGGATTCAAGCGGTTCGCCGGGATGAAGGGCCAAACTTTAAAATAAAACACGGTAGCACGTTTGTTTGTAGCCGGCACTTTTAGTGTAGTCTGAATCAGACTACACTAACGCTACAGAGAGCAGGCTAGCAACCAACAGGGGTCATATCAAGCGACTGAAAATCGGGTATGTACCCTCCCGTTTCCAGTTGAACAACTGGGGACTGCCAAGAAGAGAGTCCGTTTATAAAAGAGCATCAACTCGCTTAGGCCATGACGTTCACCCAGTCCTTCCTGCCGTGTGAAGAAGAGCCGATGGAGGAGATCGCAGCTTCGGTGGTGATGACAGAACATGATTACGGTTCTGCTCCTAAACCAGGTTTGTCAGTGTGTTTGTTAGTGTTCTGAAATATTGGCCTACTACTGTTCTTAAACCACCTACCTGACAGGATGTGCTACCTATGGTTTAATCACAGAATGGGCTCTTAGTAGGTTGTACAGAGGAGGTAGGTCAACTTTTCAGAACTCGGGCACAAAATGCCCGAGTTATTGATGTCCCAGCATTTGACCAATGCCACAATGTGAAAAGCTTCATCACAAGTACAAATGTTGCATTTTATATCTTACATAGATAAAATACATAATTAAATGTAAAGGTGAATATTGAGCTATAAAAAGCTAATTTTAAAAGCAATATTGAGCTATAAAAAGCAATTTCTTTAGAGGTCCAAATTACTTCCAATATGCAAGTCACAGCCAAAATCTGGGTCAGATGTTTTAACTGGATGCTGCTGCTGCACGCATACAGCAATTGGAAGAAACAGTCAAGGAGCTGACAAGAGAGCTGTCACAGCTGAAAGTGGGTCAAGTGCAAGAGTGCAAGGTATATTACTGAAGCTAGCCCCGAAGTGAGGAGCATCGGGATGGATAACAAATCCACAGTGTGAGACATTTACATTGAAATGTTTTGAATATTGTTCCAGCAAGTAAGTCTGTGAACGTCAAAAACGTGAGATTGGGTACATTTACCAGGGATGTCGTGAAAGTGAACTGCTACTCCACCATCGGTTCGCCAGAGTGATGAGTGATTCACCGGATGTGACAGTGCACAAAGATCACCGAATGCGGAAGTACTACGTATCAGCGTGATAATCCCCTATAGGAACCAAATGCAGACTGCAGCTCAGGAAATGCAGCAAAAAGGGGATTTGATAAAGAACTCAAAAATCTCAATTTAAAGAACTGGCAGAAAAACACTTTTTGGAGACCACAAGGACAAAGCGAAATGACAAAATAACAAACCGACAAGGGACTTGTATATATGGGGAGAGACTGATCGGTGAATGAGGTGCAGGATAGGCAAGGTCACACAGGTATGGGGAATGAAGTGATTGCAGGCTTGATATGTGAATTGAGGGATACGCCTAAGGACATTTGGTTGACATGGGGAGAACACTCAACAACATAAAGAACATGACCTTGTGGTGTTTTTCATGGATATTTGGGGTTTTGAGGGAATAGAATTGCGTAGGCTACTGTTTAAGAAATAACCTAAATTACATATTTTATTCGAACAATGAGCTACATTTTTGTAATGAAAACCATGTAGCTCAGGATGTAGAGCGGTTTGGCAACTGGAAGGTTTGATCCCTGGCTCCTCCTAGTGGAGTGTTGCTGCTCCCAATGAGCTGGCTGTCGCCTTGCATGGTTGACTCCGCCGTCAGTGTGTGAATGTGTGTATGAATGGGTGAATGTGAGGCAATATTGTAAAGCACTTTGAGTGGCAACTGGTTAGAAAATCGCTATATAAATGCATTCCATTTACAAGAGTTGATTCATTGTGGAAAGTTGTGAAGACCCAGAGGTACCCGGCCCTCTGCCAGCTTGCACTGTCTGCACTATGCCCATTTCATAGTCCACCGGTGGAATTGGTGGTGGCGGGGGGCTGCCTCTGATTTCATTCCTCTGTATAATTTGCTGCTTTTTTGCCCTTTGCCAATCTCATGCCGGTTTATTAGTTGTGGACTTGTTTAAAACGAACAAGATAGCTACTACCGAGTTTTCAAGAGCAGCGCTGAGCTGTTCGCCGACTGCAAAGGCTACCTAACCTTATAAATTAACCTAACCCCAAATTGCCTAATCCATCATCTCCTGTTTTCTGATATGTTCTTTTAAAGTCTCAACGTCTGTGGGGATCTTAGCAATTCCATTTTTCTTCTTAAAGGGAAAGATTGACTTCAGACACCATGTTGTATTCAAGACCGATAGCTAGACAGTAAGCTACAGGACAGACGTTTGCTGATTCAGCTCTCTTTAATGCTGGCCCCTCTCACAGTACGGTGGCTCAATAATATCAGCACAATCCTCTGGTGGGGGAATGTTTTAAATGGGTGTGACATTATCATGTGTTTGTGCACTAAGAATTGACCCTGGGGAAGAAAGTGAGTTTATATGTTTGTGGTGTTATTATATTACGCTACAAACCCCCTCACATAACTCATACAATTTTAATAAAAATATGCATGTGAAAAAACTTGTGCTTGTAAGCACAGAAGGAATATGAAAATGGTAATGTAGTTTTGTTTAACAAGGAAGTAGACACTGTAAAAACTGTAAAAAGTAATTTAGTCATCTACATGCTCTTCCCCAAGCTGTTCACACACAGCATCATGCTATGCTTTTAAGGTTAAAACTAGCCCTGTTATTCCTTGGTCCCATGCACATGTCTGTTCGTCATGGCAGCCTGTCTATTCCTGATCCAGCTCTGTCTTCTCTATATGTATTTGGTGGGCTCAGAGACTGTCAACTCTAATTGAAGAAGGCTGGTGTGTATGCTTTTGCAATTGTCTCCATGTTATTTATTTGTGCCATCTCTCTTCGTTTCTTCCTTTAATTAAGCATTGTGGCCGTTAATACATTTAGAATAGTAGATCTCACAGTAGCCTAGTAGAAACACAAATAGAGCTTGGCAAGAGACACTATGCTGTGTATTGCACAGTATCCTATAGCAGTCCCCTGCACCCATGACCCAGGTCCTTATTTTTTAGACTGCCTGCAAAGCCATGCACACACACACACACACACACACCCAAGCCATTTATTAACTAGGTAGAGGTTAACGGTGAGGCTGGAGGGGACAGTGAATTGTGGGTAACGTAGTTATAATGTATAATGATAGCTGTCAGGGAGGAGCATAATAAATATCTGCATCTGAGATTGCCTGGAGGAAGATGCAGGGACAGAAGTAGAGAGAAGCAGAAGGAGACATTGTGTGAGAGAGGCCCTAGAGCAGAACCCCCCCCCCCCCCCCCCATCCCACTGTTAATCAGATGGCTGCTTATACATAGCCATTTATCTTGCTCCTCATCTGGGGGAGGGGGGGAGGTTATAAGCTCTGTTGATGAGCTGTAATGAAAACAGCCACATTCCCTCCCACAGGAGCAGACCACCGCCAGGGCATGGGGGTGTTTGTTTATGTGGTTGGAAACTGAACGCTTAAGGATATGCTAATTTTCCATCCGTGTTAAATCTATTGGGAAGGCCTCTCTTAGTTAAAGTGACACTTTAAGGCACACTATAAAATTATTTCAGATTGCTAATGTAGTTTGGATCAGGGTGTTATCAGGGTAAGTGTTATTTCATTATTTAATGTTGGTGTGTGATGAGGGTTAGGGTTATGGTTAATGAGTGAGGTTAATGTAGCGAAAGTAAAACAAAAAAAAGGATTTCAGAGACAGAAAAACATAGTGTGGAGCGTGACTGAACAAAGTGTGTGTGCATGTGTGTGTTGGCACAGTGAGTTGGTGTGAGTGTGTGTTGGCCCGGTGAGGTGGTGTGTGGGTGTCAAGAAGGAGAACTCATAAATCCCATGATCACACTGATGAGGTCACAAGCAGAAACCTGCAGAAAGCCTTTAATTTCCTGTCTCATTCCATCTCCCTCGCTCTCCATTCATCCCCCTGTACTCCAGGACTCCATGCATCACCACTCCTCTCTCCTTTACTAACGTGCTGAACTGTAGGCCACCTCCTCGTCCCCCCTGTGCTGCTGCGGCAGGCCTCTGAGCTCAAGTTTCTTCAGACCGTACATAAACCCAATGAAGGATATGGGGGGTAAACTGTAGCACTAGGGACTTCAGAGTCGATAAAACTGATAAAGAAGTTACCAGTGCCTGGGTACGACGACTAAACACGTTCAGATTATTGAAAAGAAAACTGCTCATCATGGTGGAACTACAGGCCATGGGGTTCTGTGACCAGTGTCAGTCTCTTTTATCTATCAAAATATCAACCTGTAGCCATGGAGAGCCAGAGAGGCTATATTCATCTCAGCAGTCGCCCAGCTTCCACTGTGAACATTATGTCCTACTGGAAATAGAAGATTGCTTTTAACCACTGCTATGTCACTGCGGCAGTCCCAGCTGCATGGAGAGACCAATACCAAGCAGCCACTGATTTTGTTTGACATTGTGTGTGTGTGTGCCAGTATCCCTCTATGGCAGAGTTGGTATTGTCATGCAAGCTCAGAAAAATTCTGACAAAACAGCGAGGAGACAGAACAACAGGAGAGATTTAGTCGGCCCCACACGTTCTATTTCATGAGTGAATTTGCCATCTGATCTCTCAAATCCACTTCCTACCATATCTGCTTCCCACTGTCAGAGCACCTGAGGTTCACTTGTGTTTTACTTCACTGTAAGGTTCATTAAAACAAATGAACATGAACATTCTCTTTATGAAAAATACAAATATAATGCGTTTAGCTACACGGTGTGTCACTGAAAGATGTGAGCGAGAGAGTAAGGGAGTGTGGAGGAGATGCATGTCATGATTTACTCCTGGCTATTGATTTTCCGCATTGTTTCATCAGAAGCTCAAAGGCAACACCTGAGCCCAGTGAATGATAAGCAGCAGCCGCCGTGGTGGAGACTGGTGAGCCTTTAACAGCGTCTCATCACAGGCTGACTGCTGGCAGTGTTCTGAAAACAGTGTTCTGAAAACACTGTGCCTTGCTCTAAATTGTCTGTTCCATTTGTGTGCAAGGAAGGATTATTTGGGGTGCAGCTAAGTGCTGATATCTCAGGGTTTGCTATGAGGGGTAGAGGGGGGGGGGGATACTCTGCCAAACTACCAAATCCAAAGACAAAAATAATCAACACATTCCATACAAAAATCGAACTCATGGCAACAATTCCAGGAAGCTGCATTTTCCTTTGTAACAGAGGGGGCAAAGAAGGAGGCATGTGTACGAGTCCACTTAAAATAAATCATCTCCCAGAAAAAGCCTCTTGTGGTTCATTAACCTTGATGGAAGTCCTCTATGTGTATCTGTATATTTCATTGTTCTCAGCGTATATTAGCAGCACAGCTGTGAGGCGTTTGTATTCAGCAGTTTAAGCATTCAGGTATTGTATTCAGGGCACACCGGGGGATTACAGAGAACCATAGTTTTATGTATTTATCCCCGTCTCATAAACATAATCAGATAATGTGGACGGAGAGTCTGGGATTAATTTTGAAATAGCTGATGTGTGTAGGGTGTGTGTTTAAGGCAGAGTATGTCCTAGAATAATTATGTCTGGGATAAGCCTCAAAAAGCTTCCAGGTTTTTCAGCATTCTTGGATATCAATCCTATCCAACCCTCACCTCAAAACAAAGGGAGTAATCCTTGTTTCTCCAACTCTTTATTTGCTTTGTGGTTCACGTCTCATTCACTGGATATTTTTCTTTGCCTCTTCCATAACCTTTTCTAACCACCCTCTACCTCGCCCGTGTGCTATCTTTAACACCATCTTTCTTATCCCCTTTCATCACTCCCAGGTGCACTTAAGAAACACACAAGATTGTGGGCATGTGTTTAATTGAACGTTATTTTCATGCTGGTTGTGAATCTTCATGAACTTGTTTGAAAAAGTAGATTCAAGCATCTAACGTGAAAGGTTTAACTATTATGTGTCAAAATATTTGGAAAGAACGTAATTCTAATCCAAATTCAAATCCAAAAATGAAAAAATATAATTCTAACATCATAAAGTCCTTCATTTAGGTGAGGAGCCTAAGGATGTCCATTCTTGAGCAGCTCCCACTGGAGCAGTTTGAGGAGGTCTTGACTGGCCCACCTCTTCCGGGAGAAGTCTGAGGAGGTCCTGACAGGACCACCTCCTCCTGGAGGGGTCCGAGGAGGTCCAGCCTCCTACTGGAGGACCCTGAGCAGGTCCAGGCCGATGCGGCCCCTCTGTGGGTCCACATTGAGGACCCGTACCTCCACCCTTTCCCCGGGGCCCAGGAACAGGCTGCGGCCCCGCTTGCTGGGGGGCAGCCTGTCTGCAGTGATGTTGCTCTTGTGTATGAGGCCGGATTTCCCCACACCGATGTCCACGAAGGCCCCGAACAGGGCCGTGTTCTCCACCCGGCCCGTCAGCACCGCACCCACCTGCAGGTCCCGCATGGACACCACCCCACGCTTAAAGTCCGCCTGCTCGAACCCTGGGAGGACATGGACAGAGGAGGAGGACGGAGGCCAGAAGGGTGGGGAGTTGGAGGAAGGAAAGAGTGAAATGTTGAACAGCGAAATGGGAACAAAGAAGATGGATGAATGGATGTGAGAAAAGAAAATTATACTGAGTAAGTAAGTAGCAGAGGTGTCAAGTAACTAAGTACAAATACTTCGTTACCTTACTTAAGTGATGACCTTGGGTGTCTTGAAAGGCGCCTCTAAATTTAGTAGTAATTATTTTTCAGCTTACTTTTTACTTCTACTTCTTACATTTTCACGCACTTCTTTCTACTCCTTACTTTTTAAAAATGGCCTCGTTACTCCTATTTAATTTCGGCTTGTTTTTATTCCGCCGGCGTTCACAAAAAAACCTATCCAGATAATTTGTGCCATCGGATAGAGTGAATTTGATTGGTTGGATGAGAATAGAAATATATGCCATTCTGACACCCTATTGGTTCATACGCGATACATAGCACCTGCGCATGACCAGAGCCCGTCTACATTCTGACATGACATAAATCGCGCCACATTCCAGCTACGAAATAGCAGACGATGAGGGAAATGTCCCAACCAAGCACCAGTAGCCGCGTTTACATGGCACATCTGATCCGCATAGATTTCTATGCAGCATAGATCTGTTCCTAAAATGTGTTCCGAATGTACTGTATAGGCTACATGGCAGTAACAAAAGTGTCCGTTATGTCTCTCGCGCACACCTGACACATCTCTGGACCGGCGGCGACATAATGGATGTAAAGCACAGCAGGAGAGAGCTTTTCTCTGCCTGCTCCTTCAATTAAGAAGGAGGAGGACAGCGCAGCAACGTCAATTTCTCGTCAGATCTTTATATTTACCCTAAGCTCCGCCGCAAACAAGAGGAATTTGGATGCGAGTCCGCAGCCAAGACTGGTGGGAGAAAGTGGTCTTACGGGAATTTAGTGACCAGGAATCCTCGAAGGTCCAATTGCGAACTACTGCAGCTGCCATCTCTCTAAGTTAAGAAGTATTTTAACGTTCAGCCTGCAAAAGTACAGGTAGTAGCCTACTCATTTACAGTTATCTCGGACGCGCGCGGACACTACGATACGCAAACACGTCATTAATAAACACCCATGTCCCGTCGCTTAGCAACCGGACACGCTTACTGGACTACTTTTACGGAGTGATAACAAAGACGTGAATCAGGCAATAAATCCACTTTCCTTGACAGCGGTGAAGTTCGGTGTGCTTAAAAGTACAGACGGAGCTCAGTGGACCAATTGCGAACTACTGCGGCTGCTCTAAGTTAAACCCCAATCTATTCGGAATAAGTGTATACATGGCGATTAATACAGACTACACCACCTCTTCTATTCGGCATAGAATCTATGCCGAACAGATAATTGTATTCCGAATGAGGCGTATACATGATCATTTTCTGTTCCGCATAGAAATCTATGCGGACCAGATGTGTCCATGTAAACGCGGCTAGTGAGGAGGTTGGTAGCCAAGAAGACCAGCCAACACTTCTACATCCCTGGCCATACCTGGAAGAATTTTTTGAAATGGTTGGATGCAAAAACAACTCAGTTCTTACTCGTTACATCTTAAATTCCTGCAGCTAAGCTTGGAACATACATTTACATTCCCAATAAAGGCTTTTGATAACATGCCTCTGAAGTTTGACTTTTTGCACCATTCCAATACTTACAGGGAACTAGTCATCATATCTTCCGCTCCATGAAAAACATGCTAATGCTCAGTAGTACACATATATGGTTCTTTAATGTATTTGCATTGTACTAATATGCGTTCATTTTCAATGGGTATAAATGTGTCTGAAACAGGTGCATCCCAATTTTATCAACATTAACATTATAGTCATTAGATGGCCTTTAGAAAAATGTTTTTTGGGGGGAAGTGGGGCAGTGTGCTATAGAGGTGTGCTGTGTGTGTCACTAATTCACAGATGGGATAAATGCCGAAACCAAATTCCTTGTATGTGTGAGCATACTTGGCAAAAAAAGCTGATTGTAATTCTATAGGCCCCTGTGGCACGGCCTACGCTTTTGTCCTTAATGGCATTTTTTTCCCCTTGCATTACTTTTACTTTAATACTTTAAGTAGTTTTGAAACCAGTACTTTTATACTTTTACTTAAGTAAAAAGCTTGAGTTGATACTTCAACTTCTACAGAAGTATTTTTAAACGCTAGTATTCTACTTGAGTAATGAATGTTAATACTTTTGACACCTCTGGTAAGTAGTAAGGTAGTGAGCAAATTAATTACCGTATTGGTCAGAATATAAGACGACCCTGATTATAAGACGACCCCCCGTTTTCAACACAAAAGATTTGCAGACCAGATTGGCAGAACAAAGAACTTATTAAAAACAACATTAAAAACACAGTGAATTAAACACTTAAGTTATATTAATGAAAATAATAATATTGCCAGTAAAGGCCACGGCAGTTTCAAGGCAAAATATGTACAGTATGATTCAAAATTAATATCAAGCAATAATCAAGCAACATTGTGAACATTTTTAAATAACAGAGAAAATATAGGCCACATATTTAACTAAACTTAACTAAAATTCGCCAAAATTCTCCTCCGATGTCTCTCTATCCCTCACACACGTCCTGTTCGCTCTCGCTGTCATCGCTCCGCAGCTGCTCTGCTTCCACCGGCTCCTCCCAAAGCGCGTTTTCTCTGACGTATTCAAAAACTCTCCGGTCAACCTCACTGAAGCGACCACTTTGAGGACCACGGTAGGATTTGCGCTGACTGTTGGCATCTTTGAGACTTTGTTTTGGTGCTCGCCATCTTCTTACGTTACACTCCGTGACCCCGAACTTCTTAGCAGCTTGGCAGTTGTGACTTGACTCTGCCTTATTGACGACCATTATTTTAAAATTGGCATCATAGCTCCTCCGCTGTTGTTGATTGACCTGACCCATTTTTGAGCCACTTGTCTCTAAATGATCAGCTTGTCTTTAAACACCGGTAACGGTCTGGTTGTTAAGGACGCTGGACTACTTCTTCCCGGAACCAATTTCTGGCGCAACCTGCGGCCGCGAATGTGTATTGACATTTAAAGGGAGAGGCGAAGAAGAGAAACTGCGCTCTGCATACTAGACCCCGAATATAAGACGATCCGACTTTTTCGGACCTTTTTCGAGGGGAAAAAAGGCCGTCATATATTCGGACCAATACGGTACATGAAAAGATATCTCATTACGAGCAATTTCTAATGTTCGCCTCTGTGTGCTAACATATGCCTCAGCTTACATGTCCACTCCACCTTCCACTGCCTCTGAGAGATCCTTTTCTTTCTGCATTAAGACAAACAAGTGAAGCTAGCGCTCCAGGAAATAGTCAGGACCAATCTTCCCCCCCAGTACAGATTTCATTCGGTAGCCTTGGGCCATCTTTTTTCTCAGCTGAGCAACAGCAAGGATCTCATAGGTATTAAGCAGCAACTGAATAGTTCCTACCGAAGAATGATCCTCAAAGCTTAAACCATCCCTTTAATTTCATTTAAAGTAATGGAAAAAACAAAAACCTACAGGAAAGGTGAAACCCGTATTTTTTTTAAAATAATAGATAGTAACATGGATTACTTCATGATTTGATGCAAATAACATTTGAAATTAGATGAAAAAACATCAAAAAGGACTCAAAGTAATTGTTTATAACATCATCCCTGCCTTCTTCCAAAAAAATTGTGTTTTCCAAATAATTGTACAGGCCAAAAAAAAAAGATGGGGAAAAAAAAAGGAAATGCAATGAAAAAAAGAAAAAGGAAAGAAATATAAATAAAGTGTCGTCTTCACGCAATGCGAGTAAGTTAAAAACTATTTACATCAGCCGCAATGCGAATTTGGGGCATATTCCTATTAGTCGCCATGTGAAAAGAAGGATGGATTACAGCGCCTAGTGAAGACGATTTATGCTTCGAACTTTAACCAAAATATCCTATGTATTAAGATGATTAAGATTAAAATTGTAACTTTTTAATTGTAAAATAGTCTAGTGAATGGCTGTTCGCATATGAGGGGGATTATGATAAGTGGGTGTGTTTTGGAAATGTTAAGTTTCTCTGTTCAATAACTAAATACGCTATCCCCTTTTCATATAAAAGTGTTATCCACAAATGCACTTCTTCATGTAATCAAAAGCAACCGATATTCACGTCCCACAGTGCACGTAAACATTGGCTTGTAGCGTTGACTGCTATAGAGATGAATGATCAATACACAGTGTTTCCCACAAACAGGTAGCAAAGTGTGGTGCCCCTCTGGCGCCGGTGGGGGAATCGAGTGTCATGGTGCCGTGGCGGTCGGTAGAGTTGGTCATCAGGGTGTATGCAGAGTGGGTGAAGCGGGCGGTGTTCAAACAAACACTTTCTGAAGCTGCCATGTTAAATATACACCTGTATGCTTATCTATTGTCAAATGATGAGACAATTTTAAAGCTACAAGAAGCATTTTAAATCATTCAGCTCAATCTTAATTCTTTAAAGTAAATTCTTTAAGAGTAGACAACTAAAAACATTTTTACCAGAACCCTGCCTGGTTTCATTCCTTGCCCCAACTCCATACATTACATGGCAGGCCAGTATAATTAGTTTGCTCATACAAAGACCTGGGGTCTCATTTATAACTGTTGCGTACGCACAAAACGGGGCTGAAATTGGCGTACGTGACTTTCCACGCCAAGGTTGTGATTAGGGCTGGGCGATATGACCAAAATATCATATCCCGATATAGGTCATTCATATCCCGATAATGACATATATCACGATATAGCACATTTTCTGTAAATTCAATGAATAAATACCGTATTTTCCATACTATAAGGCGCACCGGAGTGCCGCAGCAGCTAAATTGAATGATGTGTACATATATAAGCCGCACTGGACTATAAACCACAGGTGTTTTAATGTTTAATTACCATTAGGGCTTGCCCAAATGCGATTTTTCAGGCTTCGAATACTCGTTGGTTTTTCCGAGCGAATATTCGAATACTCGTTCCAGAAAAAAACACCATCAAAAACAACATTAATAATCCCTATATACTCCCTGGAACCGATTTTGACAGTATCTGCATATTTTGTTGAAGATTTAATAGCTTTTGAAGGTTAATTAGTAGGCCTAAGTAGGTTGAAGTTCCTTAGTTTTTCCCCGTGAAAGCGAACAGCTGTTGTTCCGTTCCAAATCAGCTGTCCTCTGCCGCACCGTTATATAAGCCGCAGAATCGAAAAAAAGAAATAAAAAAAGGTGCGTTTTATAGTCTGAAAATTACGGTAGTTTATATAAAGTGACCACATGGAAAGGCCTATTTCGTAGCCCCTCTTTTAGGTACGAGCTCACTTTGTCTTGGCTGGTCGTGGGAGTCCTTCTATTCAGAATTGTCTCGTTCACTCTCCTTCATGTTTGTTTTTGTTGCGTTCATGTGCCGTGTGGAAGAATGTAAAGCGTCGTCCAAATGACGTAAAATATTACCGTAAAGAGTGTGATTTGCGACAAGACGATATAAACGATAGAGGATAATATGAAACGATAGACATTTTTATATCATCACTCGATATATATCGTCATATCGCCCAGCCAGAGAAGAACGATTATGTTTTATCATCGCCCTTCATAAGTTTAATTTCAATCCGTATCATGCGTTAAATCTATGTAATAAGAATAATTTAAGTAAACTGCGTTATTTCTCAGTTATAACTCCAGAAACATCTCCTTAGAATTAAAATGAAAAAAAATTCTCTATATTTAATTCCGTCACTCCATACTGTCCACTGACGGCGCAATTGCATGGAATAAAGCATCTGTCCAACATGTGTCAATAACATAATATTTTTATGTGACACTGTAAACACATAATCAAATGGCAATGTGGAAAACCAAGCCACATACTCCTCATCACAATCGTTATATTATTGTCCGTTCCTTTTGATGCTTTTCATGACAAATCAAGCATTAAAAAGGGGTTATGTTCAAAAACATTTTACGTGGGTGATTACAAACTGATTATCCAAGGTGTGCTCGGTCAGTCTTATTACCGTAACCTTATAAAAACAGCGGTGAGCCCCGTGCGTAATGCTGCACCATAGCACTGCTGGCACTGCTGGAGGACCATGCAAATGGCAGGATTCGGAGGGAGGGGTTCTTCAGGGACCATAAGGATTTATTTAAAGGGCTGGGCGATATGGCCTAAAATAAAAATCCCTGATTTTTTCACAAAAAATCTGATTTCCGATTTAAATCGATTTACATAAAAAAGCAGTCATGTCGTAGCCTCGTTAACCTACGGCCCGGTTAGGAATGTCCCGCGGCCCGGTACCGGTCCGCGGCCCGGTACCGGTCCGCGGCCCGGTGGTTGGGGACCGCTGCTCTACATCATTCAACATATGTTTTACTTTGTAACTGTTTCTACTTCCAGGCGCGGAGTGATATGCAAACTTTCACAAAATGATTGGGCGTTATGCATACACTCATTATACAACAGTTATGAACCAATCAGATCGCTGGATTTAAGCCACCCGTTGTATGATATCATATAAAGAGCTCCGGGAGTCGCAAACGGCAACAATCACTTTCTCCTCCATGCTGCAGTTCACCCCGGACTGCACTGCACTGAGTTGGCCGGTTGAACGCTGATTGGCTGTTACGTTACACATGTCACTCAGTGGCCAGGCTGTTGAACGCCGATTGGCTGTCATCACGCAAATGTCGCGTCAAAGTTTAAATATCTTTAAAGATTGATAGATTGCGGGGAACATAGGACCCTTTTCCCAGAAAAGGGTCCTATGTTCCCCGCTTTTCCCAAAAAGGGTCCTATGCTCCCCGGTATGTATGGCTACAGGGGAACATAGGACCCTTTTTGGGAAAAACGGGGAACATAGACCTGGGGAACATAGGACCTGGGGAACATAGGGATGACCCCCGGTAATGTAGCATCTCTCAGAAAACTGGTTCCACTTCATCAAGGAAGTAGCCAGAAATAACACGGGGATTGCTACTTGTGGTGTAAGCATGTAGCCATATGACCATACGGGAAAATCCATCGACAGCACCATTAATACATATGCCATAGGGTTTAAGTTTGTCGTATGAATCGACGTGCCACAAAAAGTTTGGACCTGGGTTTATGTAAAGAAGACGTCTTAGACGATTACGTTTCCTCAGTTGTATTCCTCGAGGGTCTAGGAGTAAGAGCAGGTGCCGTATAGTTGTTTGAGTCACTACCAAGCCTGCTTGGATGCATTTCAGATGCATCAATTTGTATCCGTGAAGCATCCCGTACTGGTTCAACTGCTCCTGCAGGAAGAGAGCCACTTGTAGCAGGTCCGACTGGGCTTTTCTCCTGAACAGTCCCAATGACTTCAGATGTCTGCGCAATGTTGACACTTATATTAATGCCCTCCTCACTTTTAAGGAACATCCATATTTCCCAATGCCTCAACCCGAGCAGGAAATAAAGTACGATAGCGTCGGATAGCGTCATCTTTGCCGGCCGATGACTTCAGATGTCTGCCCAATGTTGACACTTATATTAATGCCCTCCTCACTTTTAAGGAACATCAATATTTCCCAATGCCTCAACCCGAGCAGGAGATTAAATACGATAGCGTCGGATAGCGTCATCTTTGCCTGCCTGCAGCTAGCCAGCAACGTTATTGATGAATGAGAGGCGTGATCCTTTTCTCGTAAACGAGATCCTTATGTCGTAAATATGATATCTTATCTCGTAATTACGAGATCCTTATCTCATAATTACGAGATCCGTATCTCGTAATTACGAGATCTTTTCTCGTAACTGTGCACTCCGTGCCACTGACAGAGTTCACTGCTGCAGCAACATGTTGCCGCAGCAGTGCAAAACTAAACTACTTTTCGGGCCTCCACCTCACCCACACGTGTCTCCACTTCAACCTCCGTGAAATTTCGCTTTTTTGCTTTCCTCAGTCCTTCTGCCATTGTTTCCGACAAGACATAATCCTTGCATCTGAGTCTGTTTTATATGCAGATCGCATTAATGAGGTCATTTGCATTAACCATTTATGGTTAAAAAGGGGCGTGTACAGGGCGGAACGGGAAGCAAATTCAGCTGCACACACTTCTGTGATTTATAAAGCAAAGATTGCTTAGAGGTGTGCGTACGCAGGGTTTTATAAGTCTGAATATTTTTTGGCGCACGCAAAACTTGGCTTTTGGGCATACGTACACTTTTAGTAACGATCCCACGCACTGTTTTATAAATGAGACCCCTGGACTTTATCATGGAGGAAGACCAGTCTGTTAAGTTTCATGTTGAGATTTACTCACCAAAATTTAGGTCAAAGTTTAGTTTTTGCCGAAATGTTTGCCTATGTTATTGGCAATCTTTAAATTCAGTGACTTTCAAGGAATGAATTGCAAAAAATAACTAAAGCTGGAGGTTTTTATTTCAAATACTGAACTCAAGACCTACCTCAACCAATATCTACCTGTTCTTGTATTTAACTTTTTTGGAAAAACAAAATCAATAGTATAATGTAACAAGATAAATATAATAATAAAAAGAATAATAGTCCTTCAACCAATCAGACTAACGATCGCTTCGATCACAACAGTCGCTCCCCTGTCATCATTGTGTTAAACCAGCCAATAGCGTGCCAGGGGGAAAAGCCAGCTTGGTGATTGGCTCCAGTAAAAGCGGATCGGAAACAGAAAGAAATGTATTGCTCTCCAGCCCCTGCTTCAGAGCGAATTCAAATCGCCGGCAGAAGCGCTGGGGGTGCCCAGTCTAATACCGTAGTCTATCTCATCTATAACCGCATTTCATATTAATTGCATCGTTTGCTGGGTTATCAACGCCATGTAAGCTGACTTAGGGTGCGGAATGTTCGATATCAATAACGTTGAGTTCATAAGGGCTAACATTAGCCGGGGAGCTCAGTGAGAGTCATGTTCTTCGACTTCTCCAGTGCGTTTAATACCATCCAGCCTCCCCTGCTTGAGAAGAAGCTCTCAGCAATGCAGGTACACCCTGACATGGTGGCCTGGATTGGTGACTACCTTTCCAGCAGGCCACAGTACGTGCGGCTGCAGAGCAGCCTGTCAGATGTGTTGATGAGCAACACTGGCGCACCCCAAGGAACAGTACTTTCACCCTTCCTCTTTACCATCTACACCTCTGACTTCAGCTTCAACTCTGGAACCTGCCATCTCCAGAAATTCTCAGATGACTCCTCCATCGTGGGCTGCATCAGTGAGGACAGGGAGGACGAGTACAGAGGTGTGGTGGAGGACTTCGTCAGATGGTCTGAGGAGAACCACCTCCAACTCAACATCGGCAAGACCAAGGAGCTGGTGGTGGACTTCCGCCGGAAGAGGAAGCCCCCAACCCCTATTACCATCCAGGGGGTTGAAATTGAGACGGTGGATTCGTATAAGTTCCTTGGAGTACACATCAACAATAAACTGGACTGGTCTGACAACACAGAGGCCCTCTACCGGAAGAGTCAGAGCAGACTCTTCTTCCTCAGGAGGCTCAGGTCGTTTGACGTGTGTGGCAGGCTGCTAAGGACATTTTATCTGTCTGTGGTAGCCAGCACGCTGTTCTTTGCTGGGGCGTGCTGGGGAGGAGGCATCAAGGCTGGGGAGTCAAACAGACTCAACAAGCTGGTTAGGAAAGCCAGCTCTGTTGTGGGACTTGAGCTGGACAGTCTGGAGGTGGTGGTGGAGAGGAGGATGAGGGACAAATTCAAGTCCATCATGGGCAACCCCTCCCATCCCCTCCATGCTGAGCTGTGGCAGATGGGGAGCACCTTCAGCCACAGGTTCATGTTCCCCAGGTGCAAGACGGAGCGCTTCAGGTGCTCCTTTGTGCCGGTAGCCATTAGGCTGTTCAACAGTGCCCGATGATGATTGTGTTTGTGTATGTCTATGTGTTTGCATATGCATGTGTGTGTGTGTTTAGGTATGCGTATATATGTGTATATGCATCACCCATCTTGATGTTGTTTCTGTTTGTCTTGTTTTTGTCCCTATTAACTATAAGCGTCTCCTTATGCATTAGCACTTTGTATTTATTTATTTATTTATTTATTGTATTTATTACATTGTTATTTTGTCCTGTGTCCTTCCACTGCTGCTGCAACAAACAAATTTCTCCTACGGGGGATTAATAAAGTTATATCGTATCGTATCGTATTATCTTTTCTGAGTTAACAATAATTTTGGGCAGGTGTGTTTGAGCACAGTATATCATACTAAACTTTGGTTTAGTCGCCGACCGTCTTCTCTGTGCCAAATATCCCGCTGCTGCGGGGTTTCCTTTGATAGGCGCGTTGAGAGGAGGAGCGGGCGAATCAGCTGTTTATAAGGGTACCTGGCACCACTGGCACGAATGCGCGCTTGTCTCTGTGTGTGCGTGTTCGTGTGCGTATGCATGTGTGAACGAGAATGTCAGGGAGAAAGAGTGCTATGAGGAGATGAATGAACGGAACGATATTTATATTTAAAAAATCGCAAAAAAGAAGAAGAAGCGGAATCAATTTGTGGCGCTTGGTGTTGATTCTGTGGCGCTGCACCACACATTGGTCTATGTATTGGAAATACTGATACATATAACAGAAAGCCATGATTAAAGGTCTATGAATATAGCTTACTTCTATGGATGTTATTTCATTGTTGTGTGAAAAAATCACAACCAACAATCGCGTTCAAAATAAAAGGACCTTACAACGGGAGTCATGAGTCATGACTATCACCACGGACAACACTTCTCTCGACTATGTTAATGTAATATCCTGTTGTACCTAATATTTACTTTGCAGGAAAGAAATGTTTATTGCTAGAATCCCCTTTAGTGGGCAGAACGTTAAAAATAGCATTGGCAATGCAAAAGTATGTGTATACGTTGTATAGGTACATAGTAGTGGGGCAACGGTTCACGGGTTACCCGTGATCAGTGTTGCCACAGTTACCTTGAAAAAGTAATCTAGTTACTCCTTCAAATAGTAACTTAGTAACTTTACTGATTACTTGATTTTAACAGTAACTAAGTTAGATTACAAGTTACTTTATTAGTTACATTAAGCTGCGACAACACCCCCTGCCGTCTCAAAATAAAAAATGACAACCGGTTTTGCCAATACTAACTCCCCAGACCGCCTGCTCCATCTGACCAAAGCAGACTGCATCACTGCCAACCGCGCGTCTCGACTGTTTGTTTTTTAGTGCGTACCACCAGGCCTGAAAAAGATTATTTTGGAAAAGATACTAAAGTTTTCAGAACTTAATCAAGTTGTCACAGTAAAACATCAAGAACCTGCTTCCACTTTATCAAACTTCTTTCATGATAT
Source organism: Gadus macrocephalus (assembly GCF_031168955.1). Classification (NCBI taxonomy): domain Eukaryota; kingdom Metazoa; phylum Chordata; class Actinopteri; order Gadiformes; family Gadidae; genus Gadus; species Gadus macrocephalus. The sequence continues at coordinate 19,185,974 of NC_082396.1, read as the reverse complement.
CAACAAGCCTTTAATGACAAACGTGGACATGTCTCCAGTGGACGGTCAAACTAGGGGTCTATTATTATTATATGTTTTGTAGCGAAACGCATTTATCGCTGCCTAAATGGCTATTTTTTAACCATTCCCGTGTCTTATAGTAAAGACAAAAATCTCCATTCCACATCAAACATGCTGCTGGAGGAATCCCGCCGTGTTGGAGACGAAAAGCGAGTCTTGCAGGCTCCACAGGACTGCACCTAAACCAACTGGTTCATTTTCCCGTGCATGATATGCCCATTATGAGATGTCAACTGTGGACTATCAAGGTTAAGTGTTTTTATGTATTTTACCATTGTTTAAACATTGAGATTGAAACAGCGATGCTCAAGCTTGATATAATGAATGGCAATGGATAACCTCTGATACAGGCCAATGTATTGAGCAGTGCCGGAAGTTAAGCACGGCTATATGGTGGTGACGCGTGATCGCCCTCTTAGGTAACAATCCACTCAAATTCCAATTAAGACACACTCCTTTGAAACTATGGGTACATACAATTAAAAAGTGGCATGTACGTTGTGCAAAGTTTCAATGCAATTGCACCCCGGCAATAGCATTATTCATGGGCATGCAAGCTAGAAAGCCCACACACAGTATTCTGGATGACGGATCGCACCCCCTAAAAAAGAGGAACTATTTAACTGCAGCTGATTGCCTTGTCTTACCCTGGCGTATGTCAAAGCCGGGGGGCTGGGTGAGGCCCTCCACGATGAGCTGCAGCGTCTCAGGGATGGTGTCTAGAGTCCTGGCCAGATGCTCCAGGCAGCTGGCCTGAACCTGGGTCTCCACACACCTCCGCAGCCCCTCGCTACCGATCTGGCCCATGCTGCCACCGACTATGGACACCAATCTGAAGAGGTAGGGCAGACAGGGCAAAGGCTGTGAGGGACTAAGTCTAAATTGGTTCAAACAAACAAAATAACCAGAATTGTACAAAATAAATGATATCATTAATTGAATGAGATAGTATTTCAATAATTTATAAATAAATACATGTATATTTATTCACTTTTAAGTTCACAAACACAAGCAAAATACATCAACAAATCAGGGCCGCAAAAACAAAACATAAACGACTTGGCTCATTGTTCAGTCAAAGGGAATTTATGAGACCGCTTAATTGCCCTTTACTTAACTCTATATGCATGACATTTTTACCAAAGACTAGCGGTTAACAAAAAAGTTTTATTATAAGAATGTACTAAGTACCATTGTGTAATGTCTGGATGTGGTGCTTCTGTGGGCTGCATATACAGGTTCGCCATCACTTAATGATCAGTAGCTTTTTTATTTAAGACCGCATGATGAAAACTAGAGAGACATTGCAAGAACAGACAAATTAAGAGGATTCAGCCTTCGTTGCATCAGCTGAACCAGCAGATAAAGAAGGATACCGTCCTACCTTTGAGCAGTAGAGGCAGAAACAACTAGTGTAAGATACCTGTAAGATATATTGGCAGTGAAGTACATGCTGTATATGCATGCTACATTTACATGTAGCAGCTCCTCCTAGCTGAGTGTTGATGTGTCCCTGAGCAAGACATTTAACCCTAACTGCTCCTGACGAGCTGGCTGTCGCCTTGCATGGTTGACTCTGCCGTCGGTGTGTCAATGTGTGTATTAACTGATGTAAGACGCTTTGGATAAAAGTGTCTGCTAAATGCCCTAACTATAACTGTAACATGTTTACTGTGTTTGCTAGAAGACATGCTAACATGATGGCTGCTCAGTCCTGCAAGAAAAAATTTGCCTGAAGATGAGCTGTAATGTTGCCGTTTTATGAGAGGCCTCTTTGTATCCCATACAAAATAACTAAACCAGCTATTGAGGTTTTCGATAGTTTTATGTGAGAAGAAATTTGAATCAACCAAATCTGTTTGTTCGGTTGACCGTTTTTTTAGAACTGCCTCGGCCATAGCCTCCATGGCCAGAGCCAACAGGAGAGGCAAAGAGGACAGCCCTGTCTTGTCGCTCTTTGAGTGAAGAAATTGGGAGATCACAATCCCCTAGCAATTACTGCGGCATGAGAAGGAAACCTGACCCACACAATAAATTGTCTGCTAGACCAAATTAATATAACGTGTGAAACAGATAAGCCATTCAATGCGGTCAAATGCCTTTAAAGCATTAAATGCGCAACAAGACCATCTATGGACTGCTGATGAAAAGACTGAATAGTTTTCAGTAACATGCAAATATTGTTACATGAGTTAGGACCTTGCATAATACCTATTTGGTCCTGCATTTCAGTTCAGTGTCTGGTCATGAGATTAGCCTGTAGGAGTCACACTCCTCAGGCCCTTACTTTACCCTGACCTTCATTTTAATAAATATTAGTCTCCACACAACTATATAATTCAAATCCTAACAAAGGGCATTAACAATCTCTGATGAGGGATTTATGAAGTTGTTACAATCTTGGTTTAAATGGCACTTAAAATTTCTGTCTACAAAAGAGTTCCTGACATTTAGATCTGACATTTTAGAGAACACACTATTAAGGAAATCACTGGGATTACCAGGGGTTAGTAGATATTTATGATAGCAACTTATTCTCCATAAAACACACTTTTAATAATTAAAGAGACTGCAAGTGTCCTTAATGCAGTTTGTACATTTAAATGTTTTTTCCAAAATAAAATTGCCAAACCTGTCCCCCTTGTTGCAATTTGAAATGTTCAGCAACATTTAAGTGGGTCTCCTGCAGAAGCCTAATATCTACCCCTTCTATCTTAAGCTAAGTCAAGACCTTTCTGTTTGTATGGTGTATTGACACCATTTACATTCCAGGTGTAAAGTTGTCACTCCCCACATAAGACATATTAACCGCTTTTAAGGGACATTGTAGAAACCAACTTCCATCACATAAACAAAAATGAGTCAGTCTGGAAATTCCTGAGTGACCCTGAGTGAGGCAGGGTAGAGGCAGGGTAGAGGCTGTCCTCTGCGTGTCCCACAAGGCAATTGTTCTTTCTCCTGCATGTATTCCAAGTCATCAATATGATCCCTCATGTCAACACCAGCTTTTCCAATGCTTGCCCTCAACAGGATAAGCAGCATCTCCCAGTGCTGAAGTCCTAGTCTCTGTCTCTATGGTCCCTTTTTCCTAGGCGTGATCATTGATAGGAATAATCTGTAGTCACTAAGTGTGGGTTAAATGAGGTTGGTTAAAACGTAAGCTACCCTAGCTCGTCAGCTCAATGTGTCCCACTGCAGGTTTTTCTTTACGGCATGGTTGTAGTACGTGGTTAATACACATTCCAGGATGTGAAATCCTGAAAAGTAACAAAATGTTTTTAGCTAAACTGAGCTCAACCTCTCTTCAAGCCACCATCTTGAAATCATTTTTCATCATCATATATTAATGATACATTTAAATATGTGTGTTTGTGGGAGAGAAATGTTTTGTGTGTGTCCATATGGGTTTTAGGGTTCATGCAGGCGTGCCTGTTTGTGACATTGTTGGGAAAATAGTCTTAATGGTGATCCCAGTTTGTGTGCCAAGTCTCCTGTTGACTGAGAAAAAATATTGTTTTTACTAGTTTAGCTGGCTAAAAAATGGAAATAAAATAAGAAAGTTTTTTCCATCACTAAATGCTACCCGCACACCTCTTTAGTGGAAATAATTGATTAAATACACATACATTTGTTTAGTCTACATGCAGAGAGCCAGACAGCAGTGGCCATAAGGAGAATGCAAAGCTGTTGCTCACTGGAGAATTATGTTTGTTTGGTGTACATACGAGACGTGTGAACTATGTGGTCCTGGTGTGTTGGGTCCCTGGTTAAGTTAATGTAATGTTTAAATCGTTGACAGACATGAATGTGTAGGTCTGGACCAGTTGGGCAATGCTGCAGATGGAAATTACCACGGCAGCCTGACGCCAAAGAGACTTTGCAGCTGTCCCCCATCTTGTGACGGATAGGACAGGTGGGTCGATGCGACTGGCGCACACACTAGGAAAGACACGCTGAGGGCCATGTGCAAATTTTTGCAGGGAGAGCCACAGCAGGAATGTAACTTGACTCAGCTTGTGTACCAACTATGTCTGAGACAATTGTGAATGATGAGGTTCCTGCCAGCTCCAATATCTCTGCCATCGTACCTCTTGCACACCCAACCAAGAGGAAACACAATGCCTCGATCCCTCAACGAGAGCCAGTCACTTTGGGGGAATTAGAAGCTAAATGGTAGCTAAATTGAAGCAAAATCGTGCCACAGCTAAGCCCTGCCTAGGAGAGGCAGGGCTCAATTCAAAATAGAAATGGGGCTTTGGACACACTGAGCTCCTCCAAAGCCAGTGTTTTTCTACTCAACAGGGCTTGGAGTAAGCAATCTTATCCCATGTGAAGTTCTGAACACAGGCCAGTGAACCATTAGACAGTGTCATGGTGATATGATGCTATGGTAATTAACTGGACCTGACTAATGTCTCCAACTCAAACATGGTCCTCCACCATTTCATAACCCTTTCTGACCGCGGTCACTTACTGAATTCTCTGGAAACTTTCTTTAAATGCAACTGATTGGATGGGATAAGAGGTGGCCATCCTACACCATTACACAATGACAGGTTTGATGATCATATATCTCAACAATATATAACATAGGTCTACTTACGAAGACTTGACTTACGAAATAAAACAATTAAATGAAAAACACAAATATGAAGACTGAAAGAAAAATAAATGGCGGAGATGATCACAGTCATTATTTTGTCCAGCTATACAAACAGCTATACAGTCAATACCTCACAGTTACAAAAACGTCAGCTACAGCTAGGGGATAGTTGTCTTGCCAAAGGACACCTTAACATGATTTTGAAAGATGAACAGGGAAATTGAACCAACTATCACAGAAATCAGTTTCGAAAAACATGAGAACTGCAAAGAGAAGCAGGGGAGGAGAAGATTTGATACCCAAAAGCAAATAGAAAAGAGGATGATGTGGATGAAGTGTTGGGGGGAGGATGGTGAGAAAATCGATCAAAAGAGGAGACAGAGAGAAGACAAAGCAGGAGGCATATTAGAAGAAAGAAGGAAAAAGGAAAATGCAGTGGATTAATGAACCAAGTATCCTGCACCAGGATGAGTCAGTGGGCGTACCTTGTGTATGTGTGTGTCGTATGTGTGCATCATATCGTTTATCCAGGTGGGTGCTAGTATTTAAGAGGTACCAGGAGTCAAGGGGGCCCTCCGACTTAGGGATGGGAATTGATAAGAATTTCACGATTCCGATTCCGATTCTGCTTATCGATCCGATTCCTTATCGATTCTCTTATCGATTCTCATTGGGTGAGAAAATAAGTATAAATGTGTTTGTTTGCATTACATCTCTTTAATATCTGATCAGAAGTGCTTCTAGTATTAGGAAATTGTACATTTTCAAATCAATTGGTCTAGACGAAAAAATGTGTTTCGCTTTTTAAGCCCAAATGCCATCATTATGTGCCATACAACTAAAAACACAGACTGAAAACAGCCAAGTAAGAGCTTGTGCCTTTTGGAATTCTAACAGTGCTCATTTGCATTCAACTTGTAACAAAATTAAACTGACATAAACAAAATGAAGCATTGATTAGACAGAGATTTATTAGATGGGCCTACCTAATAAACCGTTGGAACACACAAGACCGGAAACCATAGCAATGCCGGTAAACAAACCCCGAGAAGCCCAATCCCTATGAGAGCTCCCCACGCTACGGCCATCCGGAGGCGACAGAGCTGTTGGCCGTGATATTATATATACAATTATAATATAGTATATAATATTGTAGCGTTTGCGGTCCGACACTGCGGGGCTAACTAGCGGAATGAGGAGGACACAGAGTGGCTGGTGTTTAACCGGAGAACCAGGCTTTATTGACCTTCCCGTACAACTAACTAACGGGGTTGGAGGAGTGCCCAAAAAACAACATAGCGAAAACGAAACCTGGCTGTTCCCGCCCCCTATCCCAACTGGCCTATCAGGCTGAACTAGGGCAACTCCTTCCCCCCACAAACTCCCCATCAATCCCCCCCATAGTCCTGCTGGGTCGCTACACGGCCCCCCCCTCTAATTCCTCGTCCCTGAGGAAGATTATAGTCTTGAAAGCGACCCGGAAGTCGCCGTTCCCTCTGCGACCTCCTCACTCCACCATCCAACAGAGGAGTTCCCGTCGCTGCAGCCGTGTTCCTCGGCACCACAGCTCCAAGCGGCGTCACTTCCTCCCCTTGAGACATATTCTGTTGCCGCCTCGGTGGTGTCCCCCTGTGGCGAGGTGACCTGACCCGCGCCCTGGGAGTCGTCACAGGGAAGGCGGGCTGCTGAGTCCCTCGGTATGGTGCCATCCTATCCCTGTGCAGCACGACTGTGCGGCCTCTGGGAGCCAGTCTGACTCTATACACAACTCTCTCAGCCACATAGCAGGGCCCAACCCATTTGCTGTCCAGCTTGGGGCAACGGCCTCTTACCCTCTTAGGTCCATGCACCCAGGCGAGGTCCCCAGCCTGGAAGTCCTGCCCCTTACCGTGCATGTCATAGCATCGCTTCTGACGAACCCCTGCCTGCTGAGCCTGGTGTCTGGCGAATCCGTGGGCCGTTTCCAGGCGGTCCTGTAACTGCCTGGCATACTCCGGGCCAGCCATGGCATCCGGTGCATCGGGCGGTCATCCGTAGGCCAGCTCTGGCGGCGTTCTGAGCTCCCTGCCCAACATCAACAATGCAGGAGTACAGCCAGTGGACTCTTGGACTGCACTGCGGCACGCCATGAGGATGAGGGGTAGTTGCAGGTCCCAATCACTCTGATCCGGAGCGGTGGTGAGGGCTAATTGGGCGCCTAAGGTCCGCATGAAGCGCTCCACCAACCCGTCACTTTGAGGGTGAAGTGGGGTGGTTCTGGTCTTCCGGATGCCAAGTTGGCTACACATGGCGGTGAATACATGTGATTCAAAATTCCGCCCTTGATCAGAGTGGAGCTCCGAGGGTGTTCCAAAGCGGCTGAACATTCCTTGCACCAAGGCTTCGGCCACGGTTGTGGCTTCTTGGTCAGGTAGGGGGTATGCTTCCATCCACTTTGTGAAGTAGTCGATGGCGACCAGCACATACCGGTTCCCTCTGCTGGTACGGGGAAGTGGGCCCAACACATCGACTGCCACCCTGTCCATCGGTGCCCCGACACGGTGCTGCTGTAGGTGCACGGGACTGACCTTGGGGGCCTTTACGGGCGGTACAGGAGTCGCAGCGGCGACAGTAGTCCTCAACATCTCTCCTGCTCTGGCCCCAATAGAATGCCTGCCGTAGCCGTCTCAATGTCTTTGTCACCCCAAAGTGACCTACTCCGGGGGATCCGTGGTGTGCCTCCAGCACTTTGTCCCGGAGGTCCTTTGGCACGACCACCTGCCAGCGTGGCTCCCCAGTGGCTGGCTCACGCCAGCACCTCTTCAGAACTCCTTCCTGCAGCTCTACCCCAGGCCATTGGGACCACAGGCCTCTGACTGTGGCCGACTGGGCCACGACATCTTCCCAGGGCGGCCGGTTGTCTGTTTCCAGCCACCCCATGACTGTTTTAAGGTCAGGATCCACGGTTTGCAGTCCAGCCCAACCCCTAACATCCTCGGGTAATAGGGCTCGACAGATCACCTCCCCCGTCTGCAGGTTAGCTGCCTCCCGTTCTTCTTCCCGGTCACAGTGGTGACAGTCTGGGGCACACGGTCGGCGTGAGAGGCTGTCTGCATTTGTGTGACTCTCACCGGCTCTGTGTTGCATGGTGAACTGAAAGGCCTGGAGTTGTTCGATCCATCTGGCGACTTGTCCTTCAGGTTCTTTAAAGGACATGAGCCACTTCAAAGCAGCATGATCAGTGCGAATGGTGAATGGAAGACCGCAGAGGATGTGCTTGAAATGGTTCACTGCATCAATCACTGCCAACAGTTCCTTGCGCGTGACACAATAGTTCCTCTCCGACTTATCCAAGGTACGACTGTGGTAAGCAACAACCCGCTCTCCGTCAGGGGTCAGCTGCGAGAGTACAGCGCCAAGGCCGGTGTTACTAGCGTCTGTATCAAGGATAAATGGCAACTCTGTGTTTGGTGCAACCAGCACTGGATCCTTACATAAGGCCTGCTTCAGCTCGTGAAAGGCTGCATTCTGTTGTGGCCCCCATTCGTACGGTGTGTCTTTGCGCATTAAGACGAACATGGGGGCAGCTACAGTAGAGAACCCAGCCACAAAGCGCCTGTAATAGGATGCGAGTCCTAAGAACGATCTCAGCTGGTGGATGTCAGTAGGGGTAGGCCAATCCCTGACGGCTGCTACCTTATCAGGCTCCGTCATGATGCCAGCCCCACTGATCCTGTGGCCCAAGAAGGAGACCTCTTGCCGTAGGAATCTGCACTTCCCCGGATGAAGCTTCAGTCCTGCACGCTTAATCCGCTCCAGTGCCTCCATCAGGCTCCCCAATGCCGAGTCAAAACATGGTCCATGGACATGGACATCATCCAGGTAGACAAGGCAGCGTTCAGGGGGCATATCCACCAGGACCTTTTCCATCAGCCTTTCAAATGTGGCTGGGGCGTTGCATAGCCCAAATGGCATGGTGGTGAACTGCCACAAGCCACGTCCCGTGGTGAAGGCGGTCTTGGCTTTGTCCTCTGGGGCCATGGCCACCTGCCAATACCCACTCTGGAGGTCCAATGAGGAGAACCATGCTGAACCAGCCACGTGATCGAGGGACTCGTCTATCCGCGGCAGTGGGTAGGAGTCCTTCACAGTTCTGTCATTCAGTGGTCGGTAGTCGACGCAAAACCTTGAGCCTCCGTCCTTCTTAGGAACCATTACGACTGGTGACACCCACGGACTCTCTGATGGCTCAATAATGCCAGCGTCCCTCATCTCTTGTATCATCTGCTCAGCAGCACCTTGGCGGGCTTTGGGCAATCGTCTGGGCCGCTGGCGGATTGGCTGGGCATCCCCTGTTTTAATAAAGTGTTGGACCAAATGTGTTTGGCCAACGTCGTTGGGGCCAGTGGCAAAACTGTGTCGATACTCATACAGGAGATTCCATAACCTATCCTGTTGCTCAGAGTTTAGGCCTTCCCGACTGTTCTCCCAGATGCCTCTGACAGTTTTACCGGCTGATGACTCTTCCCCAGAGATGGGGACCACACTTGCAATCCGTATGACAGCATGGGGCTGTGACTGGGCACATGCATCTGGTTCTGGGGGTATGAGGTTGTCAGACAGTGGAAGAGGGCTTTCTGCAAAAGGGGCCTCCCATTGTGGAGGACATGGTGGGTCCCCCTCTGCATCCCCGTTCTCACCAACCTTGTTGGCCATTTCGGGAGTGTGGAGATCATTCAGGAAGGGAATGGACGTCCCGTCTTTGAACGTGACGGTACGTGCTCTAGTGAAATCCCTGCCGCACACAGAAAGTCCATTCCCAGCAAACAGTCCTCTTTTATTTCAGCGACCCAGACTGGTTGGCAGGCAGAGTAGGTCTCTATTTCGATCAGTGCCTCCCACCTCCCCAGCATGGGAGCCTTTCCCCCGGTAACTGTGGTGAGTTGAACATCGGTTACTTGCGTTTGGGTTCCGGCAGGCACGAGGTCTGGGTGTAGGAGCGACGCAGTTGATCCTGTATCCAGGAGGGCTTTGGTCCATTGGCCATTAACCAACACAGGCACTCTACAGCAGTTGGCGGTGAGTGCGTTATGGGGAAGAAGAGCATGGTTGACAGGGTGGTGAGGCACTTTTGCAACAGGTCGTGTGTCATTGTCTTTGGGGAGCGAAGGGTGGCTCGGGTCGCTCCCCTTTACACCGAGCCCTGAGCGTTTCCCGGCTCCTGTAGGGCAGAATCAGGCACTGTACAAAGGCGCCATGGGTGACCTCTTTGGTGGCATTTCCAGCAGACTTGGTTCTGTCGGTCGTCCGGCGACATCGCTTTGCGTTCGTAGCCCGTTGGGTACGAGGTAGGTCCAGGAGGCTGAATGGCTTGGGTCTTAGGCCGTACAGAGACCTGTCTGTGTTGGTAGTCCAAGCCTTCTGTGAGTATGTCTTCCACTGCCAATGCTTTCTCTAGTGCTGCCTCCAAGGTCTGTGGGTCAGCGAGTCGGACTTGCTGGCGCAATGGGAGGGGTAAGAGGCCGCGAATGAAGGCTTCTTTAGTTAACACCAAGCAGGTTGCGTCATCAAACTCAGGAAATCCCCTTTGTGCGAGGTAACGCAGCTCAGCCGCAAACACTCCTAATTTTTCTCCGGATTCCCGCACTCGTTCGTTGAACCTCTGCCTCATCACAACTGCAGGAGTGGTGTTCCCAAAACGGCCCTTTAAGGCCCTAAATATAGCTTGTGGATTTCCTAGGTCGGCTGTGGTCACATCCAACAGTACTCTTCTTGCCTCCCCTTCCAATGCTGAGACTAATTGAACAGCCTTTTCAGCCGGGGACCATTCATTGGCTGTCGCTAGCAGCTCAAACTGGGCGCAGTATGTTTCCCAAGATGTGAGGCCGTCATAACGTCCCAATTTTATGCGGCTGCCCATGGGGACGGGGTTTGGGCCTGGTTTTTGGAGAGTACCCAAGGCAGCAGTAAGTGCAGTAGTCAGAGCCGGAACCAGGTCAGCTAGTTGGTTAGCAACAGCCATGGAACTAACAGGGGCTACGATGGGGGGGCTACACCCGTCAAGCCTCCCCCTAGTAGCTGCCTCCGTACCTTCGCCGGACTGGGGGTTAGACTTGGAATATGGTTCGTCGAGGGGAACCTTAGCATTTCTGTCAAGAGCAACTGTTGCATAAGCATTGTTAGCTTTATTAGCATCAGCATGGTTCCCTGCTTCATGTGGGTTAATAACACCGCCTTGTGGTTCCCCCATCATGGACATTATGCTGCCTCTAGAGCTATTAAGAAAATGTCCAAAAGCACGCTCCATTGCCATGCTCATTCTTTGCATGAAGTCATCTTCTATTTGAGCTGTACTGTCTTTATGTAACTCTGGGATAGACCTTGGTTGGCCACCCACTTAACCTTGACGATCTTTCGGGGTGGTGACGTCATCGTCGTCTGTTTGGTTGAAGTCCGGTCTGCACGCATGTTTGTTTACCTCTCTCTCAACGGCGCGTGGCCCGGCCGTCGCGGTAACATGGAATGGGCTTTTCTTCACAAAATCGGGGACTTCAGTCAGCAAAGTGGCGAGTGGTGAGTTAGACCTTTCTTCCCTTCTCCTTACAGCTTGGCTTGCATTAATTGGTTTTATCATTGGTGTGTCCGGCGGAGTGTATAGGTTAAAGAGGTCGGACCCTCCGATTCCTCCTTCAGCCATCTCGGTCCAACGGTAGGAGCTAGCGGTGGTAGTAGCTAGCGGTGGTAGCAGCTAGCAGTGGTAGCCCGCGCGTGTGAGGGAAATGGAGGCTTGGCTATCCCACTTCTTGACACCAGTGTAGCGTTTGCGGTCCGACACTGCGGGGCTAACTAGCGGAATGAGGAGGACACAGAGTGGCTGGTGTTTAACCGGAGAACCAGGCTTTATTGACCTTCCCGTACAACTAACTAACGGGGTTGGAGGAGTGCCCAAAAAACAACATAGCGAAAACGAAACCTGGCTGTTCCCGCCCCCTATCCCAACTGGCCTATCAGGCTGAACTAGGGCAACTCCTTCCCCCCACAAACTCCCCATCAATCCCCCCCATAGTCCTGCTGGGTCGCTACAATATATTATATACTATTATATATAGAGCTCCGGGAGTCGCAAACTGCAACAATCACTTTCTCCTCCATTCCGCGGTTCACCCGGACTGCACTGCGCTGAGTTTGACGGCTGAACGCTGATTGGCTGTTACGTTACACATGTCACTCAGTTATCACGCTGTTGAACGCTGATTGGCTGTCATCACGACAAAAACTTGTCGCCGGTTTTCTCCCGCGAAAAACTCGCCCTTATACGCGTCTCTACGTTCACTTTGTATGGGATCTTGTCGCCCCGTCGCGTTTGGTGTGAACACACAATGCGATTCTTCCTCGGCGGCGACATGTTTGCTGCGTTCTGAACCAAATCAAAGCAGCGTGTGTGTGACGTCACGACGCATTTGCCGCGACCGGAACCGATAAGCGGAATCGTTAAGCAGGCTTGCTAACGATTCCAAGGAATCGGTTGACTCGGAACCGGTTCTGAACAAGAACCGGTTCTCGATTACCATCCCTCCGACTAGAAGGCACAAACCCACTGCACATATTCCTTGTGTGTTATTGTGTGTATGGTGTGTGTTTTGGTGGGATGGCCAACTTAATAGGTTCCACTGAGATACTAGCACACACACATTATCTCACATGAAAGACAGTTTTTTTCTTGTTGTGTGACTCTCTTGTGTCTCAAATGATGAATGATTTTCCAAAGAGTGGACCACCAATACTAAATATCATGATATTCTCACCTCAGTGGCAGCTCCTTTTGTTAAATTACAAACAACCCCCTCTGTTTAGCATTGAACAAATAGTTGCTCTAAGTAGAGTTGCTCTCTGTAGTCATTGCGACAATTTATATACACAGTATTCAATATAACCCAATTATATTGTAATAATATCGTTTTGATCCAAACCCAAAAATGCGTACTCAAAGTATGAATTTGCCTATGTTTTTATGACTATGTTTCCCTTCATGAAGCCTGTCAATGTTTAGCATATTTCATAGTGACTGTGTTATCCTCCTATCAGCATTATGATCATATAGATGCTTCTGCACACTGCATGACCGTGGCCGGCCGGTGTTGAGTCAAGTACTGTGGTCTGGGTCCCAGCTTGATGCGTGCAGGAAAAAGCCAGTCAGACGTGGGGTTTAGCATGGACCCACAAGTCACCCACACCCACAGACCCATTCTAATTAAACAGGCGTGACCTCAGGGCTGGGAGGAAGCCAGAGGCCCCGGAGGGGAGAAATGCACAGAGCAACGTGCACTCTGCACTGTGGTGGAGAAATCACTAGGAAGTCTAGAAAACACCTGATGGTTTAATGGTTGAACACTTTTATCCTATGCAAATAGATGATTGTGTTTAGGGCATTGATGAGAAAATCCTGGATAATATCAGCTATTGCGCTGTTGTCAATGCCTAGCACACAAATAAGTACAATTGAAAAGAACAACATATTAGGAACAACATATGATATGTTATCATGTTTCCAGTATGCATTTCTGTGAATGGTAATCAGAAATAAACAAGATAAATAATATTGTTTATCCTCCATGAAATAAATGCACTATTGTGTGTAGTGCTGAACTTTGTGTGTATGTGTGTGCTCATGCGTGTGCATGAGACGATATCGTTACAAAAAATAATGATGTGTGGGCTGTGAGCTGTAATTGAGGATCCAGTTGCTTTAATGTGATGAACCTGATATGCTTTTCGGATACTCACACCCGCCCACACACACACACACACACACCACCACCTACAAAGAAGGGTGCATAAATCAACACGGACCATGCAAATGCACATCCAAAGGAATCTCAACACATGCCAACACACAGACAAGCTCACACACACACACCCACAAAAAATAAGACGCAGCAGAGCCGGAATAAAATATTCCATTGATTTGAGTACTTCACTGGTCCCCTTTGTCCTTGCTTCTTTTGTTCCACAACCCCCCCCCCCCAGCCTCCTTCCTTCCAACCACAGATTCACCTCATTTATCACTTTAGCATCTGAATGCAGGCCTACTACTACTGGAGGAGCGACACTAAGAAACAGCCCAGCAACTCTAAGCACACTGAGCCTGATCCAGCCATCGACGGGTGGGTGGGGTCCCACTTGTCAAGGACGCGGCCCTGGTCGACAGAATCTGTCATAAGAACCCCAGGTAACAATATTCATCGTTTTCCATAATTCTGTGTAGGCAGTTTGAACATATGCAGGAGCACACACTCTGAAGCACCTGGCAGACAGCAGTAGTGCCTGTGTGTTTCACCCCAATACACGTTTTTAACACACACACACACACACACACACACACACACACACACACACACACACACACACACACACACACACACACACACACACACACACGAGTGTGAGTAATGATGATTGACATTTAAGAGGGCCCCATTGGAACAGTAGTATTCACAAACCATAGGGAGCTGAAAGAACACACACCGCAGAGTGAGACCGACAGTGGGGGGGGGGGAAAGAGTTTTCTGCCTGGTTTAGTAGTAAATGAGGCCGAACGGCGAGGAGAGAAAACAAACAGAGCGGGATATGAACTGGGTGAAGTATAGAACGAGTAAGGGCGATAAAAGAGAGAGCCACAGAGCGAGCCAATAGGAGAGACCTCCAGACCCTTCCCTCATGCACAAGCATTTTCAGAAGCTATTTGAACATAAAAGCATTAGAAGACGCGTCAAGGAGACATTAAAAAAGAATGCCCACACTGACTACTCGCTCAAAAATACCTTTTGTAACAAGAAGCACAAACTAAATATGGGCAGTGAGTGAACCCAAAATAGTATATTTTGGTTTTAAACATGGTAATATGTAAATGATTTATGCCATTTTATAACTGTTACTAAAATAAGACCGACATTGAGAGCATGTGGGTCTTGAAGATTAGAATTGTCATCAAGAATGTTCATGGACCACCGAATATGCAAACAATAAAAAATGGTTAACTAACTTTTTCAAAATGGAAACAAAAAGCGATAGCTTTGTCCTCCTTGTACACAATTATTACTGCAAGAAGGCCATGGCCAGTCTGAAACTGTGGAAAGATATAGTCAGCAACGCTGCTTATGCTACCAGTTTGTTAATTTAGCAAACACAAATTAACAAAAGAAATTCTGAAACAATATCGGTCATTATAACGTTCATATAAAAAAAACGTAGAGCACTATAAAAGTATCACAAAGTTGCCTTCAGTCATAACCATGGGGATAACAAGAATCCCGTAATCAATCATAGAAATCTCAGCCCTCCTTTTTCTCATGGTGGTTTGAATCTGAGCTGAAGCAGGGGGTTAGCTCTCACTTTAAGAGTCAGCATATATCATCCTATTTGCATAAAGGCACAAAAAGTGGAGTCAGGAGCAGAGCAGCCATTAAACCCATCAGCACTTGGAGGGGCATGCTGAGAGCCACTAGTGACAGACCTGATGTAGACTAAACACAGCTGAGAGACTGCAGCTGCAAACAAACCTGAAAGCACACACACACACACGCACGCACGCACGCACGCACGCACGCACGCACGCACGCACGCACGCACGCACGCACACGCACACGCACACACTAACATATGCCAGTGTCAGTATTGGGCAGATGTTAAGTGTGTTTGAATATCTAAAACAACAATATACATGCGCAGGCCCAAATGAGTACACATAAATGTATAATGAAAACACAAAAATAAACGTACACACACACTCTTGTGTCAGCATACCAAACCACTACAGGCTTGTTTGCAGCAGGATTGGGTTCATTCTGACACTCGTTCATATGGGGCCATTAGCCTAGTGTGGACTGTGATTTGATTTACTCAGACATAAGAGACAAAGAGAGAAGGCACTGGCAGCGTCTGGCTAAGCATGCGTGCGTGCATGTGTGTGTGTGTGTCTACATAATAAATGGCTGCAGAGCAGTAGGTATAATAATTTAACCAAACACATTTAAAACTCTGAATACAGTGAAAATGTAAATATGAATTTCATTTACTTCCAAGAGAAACCTCACATTACTAATTTGAGACATGAATCAAATACTTTTCAAATGTAATCTACTTAAAACATTGTCCCCCAATAAAGCCTTGAATTGTAACCGCAAGGTTTTCATAGTTCCAGACATAGATATAAGAAAACCATGATAAACCAGCAAAAACAGGATATGATCCTGTAAGCCCCATAACGACCAATTATTACACAAAAAAATAGTACTTAGTCTATAAATGCTGTGTCTGAAAATATTAAACTGAAATAATCCTTTTTATTGCAGGTCACACATACATATAGGGCCCTATTTTAACAGTCTGAAACGCAAGTGAGAAGCGCCAAACGCAAGTAGCTTTGTGGGCGGTTCTATGGCGATGTTGCTATTATACCGGCGATAAATGACTCTTGCGCCCGATGCAAATCTAAAGAAGGGTTGCCGAGAAGTAACCTAATTACCCGTAGGTGTGGTTTGGGCGTAACGTGCAATAAACCAATCCCCTTTAAGAGCCATGAGTGCATTTGAATCTGACGAGTTGATATTTTGACTGCGTTTGCAGTCTCCGATGAGACAGATGCATGACCACATGTATTTTAAACTTCAAATGGCTGAGTTTATAGCCAAGTAATATGGCCTAATTTACACATGGAATAGCGTTTTCTTCCACGACTTCAGAAATACTGAGTCCTCAAATACATTTTGGCAAAGAAAACACACATATGAATGCAGCAACTGTGGTTCTACTTAATGATACACGCAATACATTAACAAACGTTGTTTCTTACCAGTATTGTATGCACTATCGTTATCGACTTGTGTTCCTAATATGCATGTGTCCCCCCGTTAATGTACATTAGGGCTTTGATTTTTGGCCAAAAATCATATTCGAAGTTCGTTTGTTTATTAATATTAGTATTCGAATATATTCGAATATTTATTAATAATATTTTGACCATTAAATGCCTTCAGTAATACCTGGGCTGAATCCGAATACTTAGTACATACTATTTATGTTCAGTGTCTACTACTTGACCGTACTACACTTGACAGTGTAGTACGGTCTACAGCTATGCGTAGAACGCCTAGAACGGTCTACAGCTATGCTTAGAACGCCTCTGAACTCTTCCGAACACCGCCGTAACTCCACCGGATGTTTGGAGATGACGTGTCTCCCCTCAGATGCCGGCAAAATTACCTTGATAAGTTACCTGTTTTCCGTCTTGTCATCGTTGCTATTAAATTAAAAATGTCTCTTTTTACTTAATTACTTACTTTACTTTTTTACTCTTTTTAATGTCTCTTTTTTTCGCCGCTTTCTATGACGTCTTTCTAAGCCGCTGTTGGTAGTGTCGGGTCAGCCATCTCTTCTTCGTCCGTTACCAGACTCGTAGTCTGGTAACGTAGTGACCTACCGTTGTATACTGTGGCGGTAGTACGCATTCGGAAACGTTTTCCGTACTACACAATGCACACTGAGCATTCGGACGCGCTATATTTGTGGCGTACTACAAAATGCATACTATGAGTATTCGGATTCAGCCCTGAATTGGGCTTTGCGAGGTTTGTTTACAGGCGTTGCTATGGTTACCGGTCTTGCGTGTTCCAACGGTTTATTATGTTTCTAATAAATCGCTGTCTAATCAATACTTCATTCACTGCCTCTTCTGTGGTCATTACAATATTATGAATAGACTGCATGGGTTCTCCGACGTCTCTCCCTCTTGGCCTGCCCATAACAGGTTCGAATATTAAGGGCTGCCTAATATTCGTTCGAATTTTGATTTATTTTTTTGCTATTCGAATTATATTCGAATCACGAAGTTCGAAGTCAAAGCCCTAATGTACATTGCCAGGGCCGCTTCTAGGCAGTAAGAATAGGGTGGTCAGAGAATTTGTTTTGTCCTTGCAAGATCACCGTGCCTGCTTTTTGGCACGGTTACTGTAATGTAAGCTTTTAGACACATCACTGCTGTATGGGGGGTATTACCATGATAGCAATGCTACCAGCAGCTTTCCACATCAGTGTTACAACCATCTGCCACCTTCTATGAAAAGCTACATATTTAATTTTCAAATTCTTCGAAAAGAATATAGAGAAAATATACAGAATAAATTGCATAACAACTTCACAAATACACCTCAGAAATAGATGAAATGTCAAAGTATCTCTGAATTGAAAATCCAATTCTGCTGGCAGAAATACTGATATTAAGGAATTTTCCAGACAAAAGTAGTAAAATTGCAAGGCGAAAAAAAATCTAATTTATGTAAAAAAAAAGAAAAAAAAGAAATGTAGAACACAATATGCAAATGGACTTTGATTGTTGCTGTGTGGGAGATTTAATTCTCACCTGTTTTGTTTCCAAAATGTTCATGAATAACATATAATATATAACAAAATTATCTATGATTTATCTATCTTTTATCGCACCTTACATCAACCTGAAAACGTATTAACAGTAGGCAGCCTGAGCCGATAGAAGAGAAAGCTTTGGGACTGGGCAACCTGGATGGTGGTAGTCCAGAGCTATATATATACTATACACACTATACTGTATAGAAATATAGTGTGTGTGTATATATATATATATAAAATAAATGATTGTGATGTAAGTGTTTGATTGGCAAATTTTATTTGATGCCTCTAATGGTGACTTAAATAGGCCTATTCCCTGCATTGTGTGTGTGTGTGTGTGTGTGTGTGTGTGTGTGTGTGTGTGTGTGTGTGTGTGTGTGTGTGTGTGTGTGTGTGTGTGTGTGTGTGTGTGTGTGTGTTTGTGTTTGTGTCTGTGTGTGTGTCCACGTCCAACATGAAATGCAGATTTTTTTTTTTTTTTCACTTAGTTGACAGCAGCCAACAGCAACCGGATATCTATATTTACTGTATATATCATGTGATCTTGTACAGTATACACACGTGTGTGTGTGTGTGTGTGTGTTTTAGGTGCGTCTTAATTTGAATTAAGAGGCCTGATGCTTTAGTGCACAAGTCCACTTTGACATCATCATCCTCTGACATCTCTGACTGTATCCTGAGAAGCTGGTTTTCATTCTCGATGATGCACTTTGTAACGTCATAGTGGCTTGTCCAGCGAATTTCAAGGAGTCTTTTGAGGCAAGGAGCGTCATACCTTTCTGAGACATAGTGGTGGTTGCACAAGTTATACAGGGAACTAGACAGGTCGAAAAACCTTTTAGCACATGGCTCAGCCTGCATGGCATGCACAACCACCAAGTGTAGCCGGTGGCTGTAACAATGAATATAAGGAATACATCTATCTAGCTTCTTCTGAATCAATGCCTGTACCTCACCTTATTCCACTCATCACTGATGCACCATCACAACACTGGCTAACCATGTTGTCAGGACAGTAACCAGCATCAGAAAGATGCTTCAATATCTCAGCATCAAGTTGATGCAGGTTGAGCAACCCAATCAGATGCTTCTCTGGAATGGAATTACACAAAAACCGAATAATAATGGAAAACTTCTCAACATTACACCTGTCCCTGGTCCCATCTCTTTTCAGACAAAACCCTGCTGAGTCAGCATTTGCATACCTCTTCCTGACATCTCCAGAAACCATATTTGCCAGCGTTTCAATTATTTCATTTAGGATATCCTTAGAGGTGTATTTTGCATTTTTTTTAATTCCCTTTGCAATATTAGCAAGCTTCTCATCTTTTTCTAGGGTATATTGAAAAAGTTTTAAAAACAGACCCGCAGCAATGTCATCAGCTTCAGGCTCCATGTGTTCACACCACGAAGCCCCAACTCGTTCACACACAGAAACTTTATAACATCACCAATGCTCTTTACATAGTACAGTTTTTTTTTCAATCTGTGTTTTACCCACCAACATACAGTCAATTGTTTCCCCTGTTGCCTCCCTGCATCTGTGCTCAGACAAGGTGGCTGCAGCCTGTATGAGCATGGCTGGATGCATGTTTCTGTAACCCCCTGTCACGCTCGAGTGACGCCTTCCAATTGTTAAATCCACGCATGGTTAAAACAACATCCCTTTCATTGGAAGAGGCATATTTCCAACATTAGTTACAGAACTAGCATCCAGCAGGACAGAGTATTCCAGCCACAGGTGTGTGCGGTACCAGGCACGATTGAATGACAGTGATGTAGCACCAAAGGCCCGCTTTGGGTAGCTAGCTAACAATGGCTGAGATGGTGCATCACCATTCAAGTCGTTAACCACATGAGGTGGGGCTGAGGCAGCCGAGAGAGGGGACTGCTTTGGGAGAGAGCTTGTAGACGGTAACGTTGGAGCAGTGGCTGGAGCCTCTGATGTGCTAGCAGCAGCAGCACTAGGCTTGGTTATGGGCTTAAAAAAGCGATACATCACTATAGACTCACTGTACATCATAGTTCATTACACAGCAAGGGTTGCAAGTTGCAAGTGCAAATGTGTTTTTTATATATTCTTTTACTTTTTAATTGTAGTAAAATTCTGATTTGTTTCTGTTTTTCTTCGCTCTGTAAAGCACTTTGGTTGAATTGGGGTTAACAAATGAATTAATATTTTCTCCTTTGCCATGCCTTGAATTTGCTAGCAGCACAAGATTCACAAGTAGTCTTGCCTACACTAGGTTTAGTCGCATGAAAAGCCACCAAGCAACTGTCCTTTCAGCACATGTGCTTCTGTTGTGAATGACAACCGTGTAAGAAGCAATGAACATTTAAACCAAAACATAACTGGTATGTAACTTGACAAAATCATCGTCTGTGATTGGATAGAAGCTGCGCGTGCGCATGTCATTTGCAGTCAGCTTGTGCCCAGAGCGGTCACGTCGTTGTGTAGTGCTGGGAAAGGCAAAGTATCAGCACTTGTGGTCTGGGCGGGGGGACTGGAGGAGGCGGCAGTCGCAGCCCTCGCTAGTAGGAACTTTAAGCACCGACGGTTGAGAGGGCGGCTACGGCGGGCGAGTAGAATTTTTTGCATTCGAGAATTTATGTCATCACCTCCTATCGCTGTAGTCAGAGCGAGCCAGAGCCATATTCCGTCCGTTTACAACGGCAGAACGGGGTTCTTGATGTTGTGAGTACACCAACTGCAGCAGTAGCCGCTGAGAGAGTTGCTAGGTGAGATTGGAAGCCATTGGAATCTTTCCCCGGCACCGGAGCCCTCCCTAAAACGTTGCTGCTTTAAGTATCGTGTCACCATAAGTGACTGTTCTTCAGAAACAAGCCCAAACTTCGCTTATAAAAAGCAGACCAGGTAACGCTGACCAGTGACCACTATAATCGGGTGGGTCATTTGGGGGCAGGCTGTCCTGCCCACCCAATTAGAAGCAATGCATGGTAATGGTATATTCTATTGAATTCGCAAAGCACCTAATCTGTCTCATCTGAACACATCAAATCCAAAACATTTCCAATAGAATATGACAATTGACCCACAGCAGAGCAGTTTTGCTTGTTTCACATTGTGACCACACTGTTTACTGGGATCTAGACATAGGTATAAGAAAACCATGATCGAACAGCAAAACAACCACTGGATATGATTCTGTAAGCCCCAAAACAACGTAATGCCTTCAAAGTCTGACGTAAAACCCTTCCATCTCAGACAACCTCGCAACATGCACACCCAGCCACTGTGCCTATCTGAAGGTATGCACCGAATTCCCCAGACACGTGACACGCACTTTCAGAGGGCATAACGTTCCACAGACACATGTGTGGACATCCAGCGGGGGCGTCACTTCAATTAAACGCAGCCTTCAGGTCAACATCATTGTGAGAGTGTCTTTTTAATAGATTGTGAATTCTTTAGAGACTATGGCTGCATCCGACTGTTCATACTTGACTGCTATATAGTAGGCATTTTGTAGTACGTCACAAGTATAGCGCGTCCGAATGCTCAGTACGCATTGTGTAGTAGGCAAAAAGTTTCCGAATGCGTACTACCGCCACAGTATACAACGGTAGGTCACTACGCTATCCCACAATTCAACCGGAGTCCGGTAACCGAAGAAGAAGAACGCTGCGGTGAAAAAATAAATAAAAACCTCTACGTTATCTCCAAACATCCGATGGCGTTTCGGTTCTGTTCGGAGGCGTTCTACGCATAGCTGTAGAACGTACTACATTAACGGTCAAGTAGTAGACACTGCACAGAAATAGTATATACTTAGTATTCGGATGCACCCTATGCCTTCTTCAAGAAAATGACTATCTTAATGCCTGAGGTGTTGTGTGGTGGTGTGTAACTTACTTCTCAGCCACATGGTAGGACTCGGGGTGTATAGAGGTCTGGTCGAAGGGGTTTGGTGTGCTTGGTATGTTGGTGGCAGCCTTCCCCTTGCTCTTCTTCACCGCTGGCTTCTCTGGAGCAGCGGAGTCACAGCTAACAGAGGACCTGTTCAGACAGACCCCGACATTTGCTTATGAATTTATATTTAGGTAGATCAGATATCACATGTACTTTTGCATGGCATGGGACCGACCAAAATAATTGAATTCATAATTCATACGATGAATTACATTTTTTATACATAACATATTTTCACCTTTCACATTTGAAAATTACTTGTGCATATTGCAAGCCAAAAATAAATCTGACGTCAGGCGTCTTTTTGGCAACTGACCAATCAAAAGCGGAACATTGACACTTTGTTAAGAAGGAAACTCTGAACTGTCAAAACAAGAAACAATGGCGGACAAATCACTCGGGAAAGTGCCGGTGGAACGATTAATAGTTTCAATTACGGAACATGTCGAGATCTACGACATGTCTAATGGGCTCTAGCCTGGATACGTAGTAGGCGAGTAACGTTGGGTCTAGAATGGGATCGTTGCTAGGCTCCCATTCTTTTTTTAACGGTCGGCTCAACTGTTCCCTATTACAAAAAACGCTAGATGTGATCTCGGCCTAAAGGTACGGCCACACCAAACGCGTTACCCGCGTACCACGCGTATAAAATCGGCAATTTTTCCATAGGGAAGCATTGGTTTACGCGCGTATGAGGTGCGTACACGCGTATCATGCGTACCAAGCAACATTTTACTCGCGTTAGGGGCGTATGAGGCGCGTACATATACGCGCGTACGCGAGGAGTTCAAAAAATTTAACTTTTTACGCTCATACGTGTGATACTTAGCCGCAATAGCCAATCAGCGTGGAGCTTGACCCGACGTCACTGGCAGAGAGTAGTGACCCTTGCACAGAAGCATACGGCCGACATCTTTCTTTATTCTGGGTGGAAATAGTAACATAGTTACGCCATTAAATGCGTTTATGGAAACATTTTTAGCGAGAAATGTGCATTTTACTTTCATAATGTTCACTCGGAGAATGTGAAGGATGTTTGGTTTGATAGTTATGACGAAGAGTGAACGCTCCGTTCACTTGCATGGACAGAGTCTCTGGTTGCTAAGCAACCTCAACATCTTGGCGGACTATTTCTCTGCCGATCAACACTACGAATGCTGGAAACACACCAGACACACCATGTGAAGTTATTTAACCCGATTATTGTTATTTATATCCGAGATTATTTAATCTAACCCGATTCAAGCTCTATCATGCACCCAGACACGGCGGCGTTTGGGTTTCCTTCCTCGGACTCCTAAATCCAGCGCAGCCACAGGCGCGTAGCTGCGTATGTAGGACCATTTTTTACACAAAATGGTCAAGCAACATTTTAGCTGCGTTACGCGCGTACATGGTACGCGGGATACGCTTTTGGTGTGTCCGCACCTTTACACGTGTGTCTGAAAGCAGCTGGTGAGTGAGCATTTGATTGCATTATAAAATTAGTCAATTCATGGTAACAGGGGTAATTGTTCAATGGAAAGTTTAGTATACTATGCATGCAAATCAATTATTAAATAGCTTTTACTGTTATTCAGGGCTGAAAAGTGCATTGATATTTTAAATGCAAGGCAACTACTATTGGTTAGTTATAAATAATAATAATCATCCTTGAGATTAAACATCTCTTCCAGTGTCCTGGCCAAGACAGGCAGCAGTAGCCTACAGTCAAGCCATTTGGGGAGGCTCAAGGAGGAGAGTAATATTACATTTGAGCAACAAAGTGTAGTTTTGTGGTGGACTCTATAGACATAATTCACCATACTGTGTTATTGCCATGTTTTCGTTCTGTGTTATAAGGACACGTCTCTTATAGATCACGTGACTTGTGTGTTGATATGCCGCTCGGTGCGATGTTGGAATTTCACAATTTTCATATGACAAAATGAACGACCTGCCGCGACGTGAGAAATTGTCTCTTCGCTTCTTTTATCGCAATTTATACAGTCTATAGACAGAACGTGTTACCTGGGAGAGTTTGTCGATGGCGGAGCAGTTTAAAAACATAATGTCGTACCTGGGCGAGTGTCGCTGCGGTGTGTGCGCGTGCATGTGTGTTCT
>NC_082396.1:18776876-18799376 GCF_031168955.1 Gadus macrocephalus | reverse complement strand
ATGTCAGATTTGTTATGTTTTGATGAGCAACGGGATCTACCAGGGTTTTGTGCTAATACACTTTGACGATTACAGAATGAGTCAAATTATATACGCAAATCATTGGTTGTTAAAAAGAACGATTAAAGTAGTTATTTGAAAAGCCCTATTTGGAAGAGTTATCTTTCTCAGAACAATGTCTTAATATTAATAAGCGCCTTTGCGCCTCGACTTGGCAGATGGCCATATCTGACTTACTCCTGCTCACTACGCCACACTCACTAGAGACCTCAGGAACAGAACCGTAAACGCTACACCGTTATACGCAAACAAATCATGTTTCCCCTACCATATGCACTATGCATTTCTAACCTGCAGTACAGCTCCTTTTAGTCCCAGAGACGGGGATGTACAGCGTTTAAGGCATGGCCCTTTGTTGGGAACACTTGGAGCCCAGGTTCTGGCATGTGTGACTCATCATCATATGTGTGTTTGTTTTTGAACAAAGCATTGAAGTCCGCCCTGTGCCAGGGTAGCTCACGCTCAGAGGCTGAGCATGGAGCCCCTCTACCAGGCTGCTGAGTTGAGAGGCAGACAAAGGAGAACTAAGTGTTGACTTTGGTATGCGGGTAGCGGCTTGCTTTGGGTTTGCCTTCCTTGAAAACGGGGGCTTTATGTGTTACCTTGGAACGATCATAAATTAGATTTCGCCACTTAAGTTAAATAGGACAACAGCCAAGAGTGCTGCTCATGCATCATGTTCAGGGGAAAAGTTGTAAAATAGCTATTATGAAACAAACAATGAAAAATAACGAAATAAAGCGTTTTACCATTTAGCCTTTCTATATTGATGTGTAGACCATTAACAGCTTGTTGTTGATCTATTTCCGTGTAATGGATGCATCACTGTTTAAAAGCAAAACAACAAAGATTCTGAAATGCATGAACCAATAAACCAGATCAAAACAGAAGAAGCCAATTATGCACCCTAAAATATATATCTATTTTTTGTTTTTTAGATTTTTTTTTATTATTTTTAATCTCCATCGTTAAATGCTCGTTAGGCTTTTGTGTGAATGACTGGATGAGGGCTTGTTGGCCAACCAAATCCCATCAACTGTAACTGGAGCATGATTTATTAGAATACATATGTTTTATTGATTTATGGGCTCCTTGTTTATACAGGCATTCATTTATTTATAGGTCGATGCTGTGATTTGTTTTCTTTCCTCTGCGTAATGAATAGGATCAGCCTTGAAGCTTATCCACTTGTTCCCCCTCAACTCTCTCCTTCTCTTTCTCTCTCTCCCCCGCTCTATCTTTCTTTTGCCCTCTTCTCACTCTCTCTTTCTTTTGCTCTCTCTCAACTCTCTCATAACTCTTATCTCTTTCTCTCCACCCTTTTCCTCTCTCTCTCTCTCTCTCTCTCTCTCTCTCTCTCTCTCTCTCTCTCTCTCTCTCTCTCTCTCTCTCTCTCTCTCTCTGTCTCTCACTCTTTTTCTCTCTGTATATGCATCCAGCTATCATTCAGGTAATACAAGCAAGATTGTATATAAAATTGGCTCTTTATGCTCTTTTTGCTCTTAATGAGTTATAAAGAGATATTTCTGACGGATTTAAACTCAAATACCAATTTGTAACTTGACTGTAGCCTGCTTTAAGCATGTGTTTTAAACATGATGTAACCTTGACGCTGTTTTTCAGTTGGCCCGAGGGAGGGCCGCACTGATTGAAATGGGGACACAGCACTTTGACATATTTCATTTAATTTTAAAATGAAACTGCTTCTTCATTTTTTGCCTACTTACCGCTGATACTTGTTCATATTCACGCTGACGGCATGCACTCAGCATGTATACTTTTCAGAGATAATCAACAGCTTATTATATAGGTCATGGCTTTCATCAGGAAGCCCATGTACATAACATTCAGTTTTTGACAGGGTTCACAAATTCAGCACTGTTAGTTTACACTGACGGCATGCCCTTGAAAAAACAGGACCACCTTTTTTGGATCAAGTTTCTGTCAATCGCCTCTACAGTCGAACTGTGCTGACTGGTGTCTTGTTTATTTTAGCTTCTTTGTTTGCTGCAAAAACAATGTAGAATCGTTTATCTTCTGTTGCTCCGGCGCGTACAGTCGACGTTCACAAGCCGAGGTTCACACCTCTGTGGAAACACACTCACACACAGCTCCACAAATCCCAACGAGGATGATTTCATAATCCACGGCAATAATAAACTTCTTTGAACAGTTTAATTGGCTCTTCCTGGAATGGCTGCGCTCCGCTTCATTTGATCTGATGAAAGAGTAATGTTGCGTCGTCCCGGGGGGAGCAAGTACAAAGGCACACAAATAATGAATTAAGAGCACTAGCCGTTACTTTCTATTTCTCCCAATCGCCGCCACAATGAACGCAGAGACACAGAGCTTTTTACACGCATTCATGCCCTGACTAGCTTTAATGTTCAACGGCTAATTACATTTATTAAGCTTGTTTTGCAGTTAAACAAAGATTCCCCCTTCCTCCTCCTGCCTTCCAGTGGACTGCAGTATCCAGGGGTTAGGGTTTAAGATGATATTTCATTTAGAAACGCTGCAGCCATTTTGAATGTAGAGCAGAAGTGTGTGCACAGGTTAAAGAAACCAGGGACATGATGCGGTATCTTAGGATATAGTTCAACATGTCTGTATGGAATGCAAATCATTCTCACCCCAATGCTTATGCTGCATGTTAATAAGAAACAGTAGTAGGTTATGCTAAACCCACGGAGGAGAAATATGTAAAATTGAAACTGAAAAAGTCCTGATGGTTGGGGTGAATGTCATATTTCTCCTGCGGTGGAATATTAATAATGACAGCTTGAATAAAGCGTACACTGTCCTGGTATCGCCAGAGAAAAATGTGCTCATTACCAGGACACGGCGATCTCTCTGTCTTTGTTGCCCTCACAGACAGACACACACACAGACACAACGACACACAGCCACACGCACACACACACAAAAACACACGTGCACAAAGACTTGTACTTTGCAGAAGACACTCCACTTGCTAATTGTATTTCTGACAACTTACTTGTCTCAGCGTCACCCTGAAGCCAAAGACATCACTCTTCTAAACAACATTTGCTTAAACATGAACACTGCACACACACATACACACACACACACACACACACACACAAACAAACACACATAAGCACACAAGCACACACAAGCACACACAAACATACACACATGCCACGCATGTAGGCATGCATGAATGCACACAGGCACGCATGCACAAACACACACACATACAAACATACACACACACACACACACACACACACACACACACACACACACACACACACACACACACACACACACACACACACACACACACACATGCACTGATATCTCTTTGCTCTCTTATGACTACTTTAGTCATGTATGCAAACATTTGAAAAAAAAACAAATGGAATGCATAGAAAATAATTCTGGGAATTGAAGCCAAATTAAAAATGTCTGGAGTCTTTTTTTTTAAATCTTTTTATTTATCTCCTGGTAAACACATACACACTCGTCGGGCTTGTCTCCATGGCAACAGCAGTGGGTGCGTGCCCGGCCCACTGTTTTGATAGCTGCTGCTGATTATGATTGATAATTACTAGTTGACTGGTGGTGTCCTCGTTTCTCACTAACATATGGCGGGGGCCGCCCTTCCTCATGCCTCTGCCTAATTGTTCCCCTTTTCTGATAATAGCTTTTTAATGTCTCGGTTTGTTGCAAACATAGAGCAATGTATTTTATTTATTTTCTCCAACACCACCACCACCACCCGGTTTGTAATTACATCTGCTCTGACAGTTTTTAGATGACAGCGAGGGGAAATAGATTTGAAAAATGGGAGCGGAGAGAGAAAGAAAAATGAGAGAGAGAGATGAGAGAGAGAGGATAGGAGGGGGAGGTGAAGAAATCGAATTGATTTGTCATTAAATTTATGTTCCCCTCCCTATACAATGGTTGAGTTAATTTGACAGATTATGAGGACATGGGAAAAGAGAAGCAGTTTTTCTTACAGTGTAGTCGCATATTACAATTCACAACATCTGTTAATTGCCAATCAGTGTGACTTTAATGTAAGTCGGCAAATCAGTGTTCCCTTCATTATCTGTAGGGAGAAAAATGTAAAATGCATACAACCTGCTATTTAGAGTCAATTGGAAGCAATCTCTTTATATTCACACCAGAGGACACTCAGTGAGTGAATTACTTCCTGGTAACAGTTGATGTGTGCTGCCCTACTTACTGGGCCAGGCATTGTCTCCCAGCAGTATCATCCCTACACGGAACATGCAAAATAGCCACTTTGAAGAACGGATATGGAAGAATATATTATGGCAGAAGTTCTTGATCAGACTACATCTATACAAAATAAGACCTCAACTGTGATGCAAAACCTTTTATTGGTGAAAAACTTTATAGACATATCTTTGAGCATGTAACGTACTAAAATGCCTTGAATACATTAAATTCATTTGTTTGGTCAAGAGATAATTATAATATTGAATATTCACTAGTGATGGGTCGGTCGCAAACGATTCGGTCAGAGTGAACGAATCCCGAAGGTGAACGATGATAACTGATTCCCAAAACAAGAGAATTGATTTTTTTTTTTCTTTTTTTTTTTTACATATAACAAAAATATGGTCTCGTAAATAAAAAATACAAACGACCAGAGCTTCGTCTCCCCGCAACCTTATATTGATTGAGTCTAAAATGATCTCATAGATTCAGCCAAATAGAGTACTACAGCAGGTAGCAATCGCGTTGCATGGCCCATGGGTAAACAAATGATAAGGCACCACCACACAAGTTAACTAACGATCGCCCTAGGCTTCAATATCATGCAAAGTTTTCTTTTTATTTTGTTCTACATCACAATTGCATGCTTTAATAAAGTATTGTTTTTACGAGTTCGAGTCTCATTTGGTCTAGTAGGGAATTTGCACAATGGTGCTTCATTGCTTATTAGCGCTTCTTGGAAGACGCCATTTACTTCTTAGGGTTAGGGTTAGTATCCCATTATGTATTAAGGATATTTATGAAAAAAAGGCACGTATGTGCTTCATATAAATGCTTAATATTTACACTGGGTACTTTCGCCAGAACATTAGAAAGTAATAGGCTACATGCATGTTGATTAACATTTATTCCATCATTTCTGATTCCCTGTCAAATGACGTAATAGACCATCTGACCATATGATAAACTAATCAAACAAAGAAATTGTGATAGTGAACGGAACTGAAAGAACTGATTCCTGGAAAATAATCGTTTTGCCCATCCCTAATATTCACCATGTCAATGACCTTTTCGAAATAATAATGGTTATGCTAAATGGGCAGGACAAAGGGCATCCTCTTCATCCCATTGGTCCATTGTCGTCATGATTGACGCACTTGTAGTAGCTGGGTACAGGACACACTCTCCTGTAGTCATTTCTATTTGTGGCTTCAGAATTAGTTAGGTCTGCCACAGGCTACAGCCAAACACACACACACACACACACACGCACGCACACACACACAAACACACACACACACACACACACACACACACACACACACACACACACACACACACACACACACACACACACACACACACACACACACACACACACACACACACACACACACACACACACACACACACACACACACTGTGAGGAGGATAATGATGCATTCAGACACAGCTGTCAGTAAACCAGCAGAGGGAATGGTCTTTGAGGGGAAATAAAAGGCAGATTCCAAGGGGCTGTATTGCGCCACTTTTTGTGAAATAAAATCATAGGCTAGGAAATGCATCACAACGGAGCAGGATGGCTGATCCACCTAATTCTTTTTTTTCTAAAAAGCAGTGGCGGGGATCTTGTAGAATGAATAAATAAAGATGGAATCCAGCTCACACGGCGCCTAGCCTGTGTTGCAGGATATTGTGATGAGTGCTTGTGTACTCATGTATGCTTCAGACTACAAGCCAGGATAGACAGTGTACAGTGGTCCGCAGCACAGAGGAGCAGCTTGTGTTCTTCAAGAAATGCCCCCAAAAGCACCTGCCCTCCCTGGCCCGGTCCCGTGCCCGCTACAGCACTACACACACACTGGTCCGCTCCGCTACACACACACACCGCGTCCGCTGGAATGAAATAAGAAATGAAAACATTCCATAAGTCTTTCATCTATGTCTCCGTTCTGAAATAAATCCAATGAGTGTTATTCTGCAGTCAGGCGGTGGTGGGCCGTAGAACTGACTTCCAGCTCCGCCCAAACCCACATGGGAGGGGGCAAGGCGGGGGGTGGGGCTATTAATATTGAAAAATATACGGTTTAAGGCCTAAAACATTTGCAGCTTCACGTTAAAGTCTGTGTTTATTCTGTGTTTTACCATCACATTGAATGTGAGGCTGTCTCTCCGAACTGAGGACCTCAGCTATGAATCTATTTAAACATTCATGGGTAGATACATGTCCATAGAGAGAGAGAGAGAGAGAGAGAGAGAGAGAGAGAGAGAGAGAGAGAGAGAGAGAGAGAGAGAGAGAGAGAGAGAGAGAGAGAGAGAGAGAGAGAGAGAGAGAGAGAGAGAGAGAGAGAGAGAGAGAGAGAGAGAGAGAGAGAGAGAGAGAGAGAGAGAGGTTCTTTGGATGCTGGGTGACACCTGTGGTTGCTGTGAGTGTTGGTTTAGTGAACAGCCCTGTCTAATCCCTCCATTGTGCCCTTGACACATCTTTAATAGCCTTGTACCAGAGTCGTTTCAGCTTGTGTGTCAGGGGCCTCCAATACAGGTTCTCTCTCTCAAACCAACCCAACACTGTTCATAATCTCTGAACTTGCACACACACTTTTGATATGTAGTATATACTCATAGCTATCTTTTGCTCCGTCACTCTTTTTCTCTTTCTTCCTCCAAAGCCTCTGGATTCATTAATTCCTGTTCTCTTCTTCAGTATTCCTGCCTTTCCATGTCTGATTTCTGTGTCTATTCGATTACTGCTCCTTTTCTTCTTCCCCCAAATAGCTTCTCAGCGTGTGTGTATTTGCGTGTGAGGTTATGTGAGTGTGTGTATTTGTGTGTGCGGGAGCGTTTGTTTTTTGATGTGTGTTTGATTGTGTGTGTGTGTGTGTGTGTGTGTGTGTGTTTTTTTATGTTTTTGTGCGTGTGGTTTCCAAGCATTTTCCCAAAAAGAAATGCACTTCCCCTGCTTAAAAATCAAGAGTCAACCCCATTCCTCATTGGCCTCACAACAACTCATTAAAATACCTGCCTGCTGTATTAGCTGCTGCGCTCATCAATAGACATAGTAGTTCTTTGTCCTCCGAGGCTGCAGCTAACCTGTACTATTCCACATTCATGCAATTAGTTTTTTAGTTTACTTTTTTTTTTTTTGTCTGTCTAATTATTCCAAATTAATCCAAAGTGAATCATCGCAGGCAATCAAAGCGATCCACTGTGGTTTAAGTTGAGTAATACCTCTATTGGTCCCTCTCTCCTCCATCCACATGCCCACCCTCTCTGTGGGGACACCATGCATAACTTTTGGGATGATTTCGCTGACGGAAGGTATGAGAATTATTGAGTTATTTGTATTCATTTTCTGTGGTTGCTGTCAGTGTCTGATAGAGAGAGAGCTGTGGCCAGTGTGTGTGTGTGTTTATGTTTGTGTGTGTGTGTGTGTGTGTGTGTGTGTGTGTGTGTGTGTGTGTGTGTGTGTGTGTGTGTGTGTGTGTGTGTGTGTGTGTGTGTGTGTGTGTGTGTGTGTGTGTGTGTGTGTGTGTGTGTGTGCGTGAGGTAGACAGTCACTCACTCACCTGTCAGACATGACAATGTTGGAGTAATGAGCACACAGAAAGGGATACGTGTTATAGCTGTTCACACACCCCGGTTATTCATGCAAACGTCTCTCTTTCTGTTTTTTAAGCTTTTAAAAATAGATGTCCTGTGATATAATTGTGCTGAGACAGGTAAGAACAGAGCGGCCTCACCACGGAAGATAAAAGGTTTGAAATGTAGATATTTCATGTCTCTGCACGTTTTTTGGGAGAATAGTTTGGCGGTTAT
This sequence comes from Gadus macrocephalus, assembly GCF_031168955.1. Classification (NCBI taxonomy): domain Eukaryota; kingdom Metazoa; phylum Chordata; class Actinopteri; order Gadiformes; family Gadidae; genus Gadus; species Gadus macrocephalus. Next base: position 18,791,288 of record NC_082396.1, on the reverse strand, counting down.
ACTGTAATGTTTTCCCTCTGAAAAGAGCCACCACACAGCGTAATTATAACCCGCGGACATGGACTTGGCTACTGCTTGAGATCCTTGAGTCCTTGTGCCAGCCAACCGAGCAAGACGAGGAATTAGCCCTTCAGTCCCAGTTTGAACTCTGACCCCATTATTGTCAAACTGAGTTCACACCGGTAAGCTGACATTTGAACAGGCAGGAGAGGTACAAAAATGATGGGGTGTCATCCACTGTTTAACCCACCCTAAATAAAGGAAAAGGGAATGGTCTTTATTAAGAGAGAGTTGAGCAAATCTAACACAGGGAAAGCACGGTTGGCCAACCATCGGTTTCCATTCCACGGTCATACTGATACAGTATTAAATGAAAAGATAGTCATTCTGGAAATGTTGCTATTTTCACACCAAGGATTCAAAGTAATTCTTTCATCCGCATTCCTCGGAGGGCAACTGCTAATTTGTGTGTGGTTGTGAAATTGGTTTCAGTCGAACACAGCCGTCTCTCTACACCTGATGCTGCAGCTATGTACTCTGCTGTTATTATGTGTCATTATGCGCTGCGCTGCGCACTGAAATCTGTTTTTAGTGATCATTCAGACTTACTGGCAAAGGTTTTGATTATCCTTTTAAGTGAACAAGCTTACACTGTCGAGTTGAGCTGCGGTGAAAATAAAATCAGCCAGCTCAAAGGAAAACATGAGCGTCAGCAGCACGGCTTTGTGAGCACAAACCAGGGCCAGCTATTATCATTCAATTGATTTTTTGGATTCAGTTTTATAATGAATCAAGTTCTCATAAAACCCTACGTCATTTCGAGGACGTTTTTCTTTTTACACGGCGTTCGTTTCCTCTTAAGTTATGCGTTGTTCAGTCGATGACCATAACATAGTTTTAATGTCGCCGAGTGTCTATACGTTGTTGATAGACTGCGATCATCGTCCCCGACATCAGAGCCGGGGAGCGCTACGTACATATTAGCTCCCCTCTCTCTCCTAGGGCACCCATCAGCAGGGCTGTCAGGGCCCGCTTGATGTGTGTCTACCTCTCTTTCCCGCCCCTCAGCCAATCAGAGCCCTCCTCTCCGGGCCCCCCGTGGCGGCACGCTGTTGATTCATCCAGCAGTCGGGGGAGGCCTTCTGAAAACGGTCTCTAATGACTTTTTCATTATCATTGACATCAACCGAATGGTAATGAAGTAGCTCTTACCAGGGCGCGGGTTTTAATTGAATCCAGGAATAAAAGAGGGAAATAATGTAGGGAGGGAGAGAGGGAGATAGGGGGCGGGCAAGGGGGAGAGAAACTCGAGGCTACGCCGCGGAGAGCTGTATGCTGCTGGAGCGCTGAGGGCAGCGGGGTGAATCAAAGAGATCATGTTGTCAGGTAAAGTCATTGTGACTTCCATGGCTGTGGGGTTTAGCCCGGCGACAAGATATGATGGATTCGCCTCACAGGTAATAATCCCAACGTGTGCGCACGCGTGTCTGTCTTTGAGTTTGTGTGCATTGTGCGTGTGTGTATGTTAGTGTTTGTGTGTGTGTGTGTGTGTGTGTGTGTGTGTGTGTGTGTGTGTGTGTGTGTGTGTGTGTGTGTGTGTGTGTGTGTGTGTGTGTGTGTGTGTGTGTGTGTGTGTGTGTGTGTGTGCATGTGTGTGTGTGTTGCGTGCCTCTGTGTTGACAAATGCGCAAAGGTCTTGTCCTTCTCCTTACGTATACCATATGTTGTATACATATAAATGTGTATGTGTGTGTGAGAAGAAATGTGTGTGTGTATGTGTGCGTGTGTATATGTGACTGTGTGTGTTTGTGTTTGTGACATGCCCCCTACTGCCTGTGCTGATCCAGGCACGGATCATCCAGACAGGTCAGTGACCCAGATCAGCCCAGATCGGCCCAGAGCTGCCACAACAGAGAGACCAAAATAATAAGAGTAGTAGTAATAAGAGTAGTAATAATCATCAACATCAACATCCTTGCTGGCGTTGGCGTGGTCATAATAATAACAATAATATCAATAATAACCATGATAACAATACAGCTCAATAGGGATGGGTCTTTAGTGTGATTGACAGCCTTCCCTTTGTACCATCCAACCCTTCCTACTTACTGTATGTTGTACATCATGGCACTTAATGTACACACTTATATGTTGTACTTATTTATAGTACTTAGTTTTGTTGCATCTTATCCTAGCTATCTTAATTGTGCATGGGGAATGGGTTAACCCAGGGATTGTTAGTGCTTGCTTCAATTGGTTCTATGAACATCTCTACTGTACCGACAGAGATATATTGCCTCACCTTCTTCTGACAAATGTACTTATTGTAAGTTACTTTGGATAAAAGCGTATGCTAAATACCCTTAATGTAAATGTAAATGTACCACTATGTTGGCTTAAGGACACCCAGGCCAATGTGTTTATATATCGGTCAGCATGTGTGTTAAACAGTGAAGAGGACTTCCGCCCTGTGTCAGCCGTCAGTGGACAAACTCAAGTATGATCACCTGCTCCGCTGGGTTTGTGTGCATTATGTGTGGTTATGTTTGTTATCAGTGTACTTGAACACTGGCGGTATTTATCAGTGTATACTTAGGATCCTATCTGGTGTTCATAGCACTATTGAGTTTCCTAGCGAGCAGGGAAGTGAGTCCCAGCCGGCCGGGCTGGTATTTAAATTCAAAGGGGATAGCAAGGTGATAACAGATGATCTATAGCTTCCAATTCAAAGGTTATTTAAAGGCGACGAGGGAGATGACCATTTAGATCCTAAGAAAAATATATATTAGGCCTACCATATGCATTCGCTCCAATGTAGAGTTTGGAGGTAGGCCTACCTTCTCTTTGACATTTCAATTCATCCAAAGGAATGCGATTCAGCCAACGCGTCAATATTCCCTATTGATTTTCCCGGCTGAATGTACGATTGCACATCAGGGACGCAATAGGACAACGTTTGCAACAACAACAATGACAACTAATTTGCGGTGGCAATTGAAAAACCTGAACCGCAGATGCATTACAATTTCCGAGGCGTGTCTCGAAACACTGAATAGAAAAACTATGGCTGCATGTGCATCGCCTCAATTTCAATCCCACATCGATAAAGACCACATCTCCACAAAGTTGTGCCCCCCACCCCCAATGATGACGAATCGATGGCTTCCCATTGTGTGTTTGCCTGACTGTGCTTTCGCTGCATCGGATCTGCAGTTAATGTCTTGTTTTGCCAAGCAGCATCATTTGACATGATAATATATGTAAACAGAGCGTTATATAACACCACCGCTGTCTGTTTAGCAAAGCATAAGACTTCAGGGGGGAAGGCAAAGAAACACATTGAAAGCAAGCAGTTCCTGGGGATGCGTTGTGTACACGCACGCACGCACACACACATACACACACACACAAGCACACACGTGCGCACTGAAAACGGCGCCACTAGCTTACACATAAATCATCTTCCAGGTCAGAGCTGGAGGTATTAAAGGGGGATGAGTCATCTGTTACACAAAGGCTTCATGTAATATTCTGCAGTAATGAAGGGCGGCCAAATAGGCTGGGAGAGGAGATTAATCGCTGTTGTTACATATTTTTATTATTGATGTTATCATCGTTGATCATAAATACCGATCGCTGCGGCAGCTGCATTAGCAGAAGCGCGTATGTATCACGTTAATACAGGTTTGTGCATTTAAATTGAATGAACGCGAGAGAGACACATAATAGAGCAAGAGATTGAGAGGGAGAGAGAGCGTGAGAAAATAAACACAATGGAACGGAGAGCGAGGAATGGAGCCAAGCCCATGTAGTTTGAGTTGATGTAACTTTGAATACAGCAGGATTCAAGTGGATGTTTCTCCAGGCGAGCGGCGAGGCCCTGATGAGCGCATCATCTAATGGTCGTATTCTACCTCCCTTTGTAACTGTTGTATGAATAACACAACGTTTAGGATTGATATTCCGGGTGGCTGAGCCACAGTCATGTTGACTTGTTTTAATGACGGCCTCTTTATTTTATTCAGCGGCGTGTTATACTAGTGTTTTCCTGATGAGAATTTGATCCAACGAAAATAATCAAGAGTCCCTTTGGCGCATAGCAACCTTGACTGTGAATTGATTGTCATTGCAGATGGAAAGGGAGAAGTAGATGCTGTGTAATGCATGGCTTAACTTGGTCTGTTCAACGCTATTGCTGTTCAAATCTCATACTATACATACTAGAACACAAGCAAGATATTACACTTAGTATGACAAACAACAAGCTAATACAGACATACAACTTATAGATACTTAGACAAGACCTACAAACAGCCGCAAAGTATATCTTCTTTATGTTGCAATGCCTCCCATCCTCTTTATTATACAGTTAGTACAAGGCCGGGTTGGGAATCTCTGTCTACCCGTAAAAAAAAATGCAACCGTGGCGGGTGAACATCCGAGTGCTTTGGTTGTCAGGACCGGTAGCCAGCGATTGTTCTGCTCACCGGCCTCTTCTCTCCCTCGCTTTCAGCGCCCAACCTCAAGGGCCGGCCGCGGAAGAAGAAGCTGTCTGTCTCACAGCGGAGGGACTCCCAGAGCCAAGGTCAGGGGTCAATGCCGGGCTCAACTCAGGGGTCGGCCCCGGTGGCATCACAGGAGCCCTGCAGTCCGTCCAGCAAAAAGAACCCTGCCAAGGTAGGAAGTCCACGATGACACATTCATTGAGATGTGTTGATGCGCGCAAGCATTATTCAGTTATAGCAAGTGTTCTCACGCTGAAGTGAACATCACCAGAAAATGGAACGAGAAACAAATGTTTTGAGCTTGGTGATGGCTTTTAAAATAGCATTGACCGAGATCCAGTAGAACTTTATTCCTCAGCAGGTTGTCAAAGGGAATTTGAAGAATTGTTTTCCTTTGTTATAATTAAATACACTTCTGTGTCTATGTTATTGCTGTCATCCTGAATGAAAAACAACACAAAACAACAACTACCGCTAAAAACCACCATGTTTTTTTCTGCTGTTGTGTCCTGGTCTGTACAACAGACAGTCGCTTACCTTGAGTGCTGTACACTCCCATTGTTGACCCAAAATCACATTAAAGGGTTGTCCTGGTTCTGGTTCCCTGAGCAACAAGACGCCTCTGTGACTCGCAGTTTTAATCAGTTTTATTTTTTGGACATGGAAGTGTACCTCACTGCAAGAAGGGCAACAGCGCCTTCACCACGTTCCCTTGGGACGACAGCACTAAAACAACAACAACAACATAAAACACACCTTTAATGTCCCCTTCCTGTAAACAAATTGGCTTCACAAGCACACATTGTTGATTAACATCTCATCGAGCGTCCATCATCGTATTCAACCGCCTGCCTTCTGACCCAAATGGCTTCCATTGATTTTCTCCTTCTCGGTCTTCCACCTCGCAGCTCAAACCCAGCAGCAAGGCGGCGGGAAGCGACAGCAGAATAAGCTCGGCCGCGAGGCCAAAGGTCAACGTCCAAGCCCGCAGGTCCTCGGGCGAGGAGAGGGAGCGAGGCAAAGAGAAGGACAGGGAGAAGGAGAAGGAGAAGGAGGAGAGGAGGGAAAAGAAGGCGGAGAAGAAGAAGCAGGAGGCGGAGGCGGAGGTGGAGGAGGAGGAGGAGAACAGCGCGGAGGAGCAGGCCTTCCTGGTGGCCCTCTACAAGTACATGAAGGAGAGGGACACGCCCATCGAGAGGATCCCATTCCTGGGCTTCAAACAGAGTGAGTGTCGATTGGTGGATGGTGTCCTGCACTGTGCTAGGGCAGGGGACTGGGGAGGCACACCATACTCCACACCAGATTTACATCCATGTAATAATATCCACCCAGCTGTTATCGATTACAGCTCAGGCCCAGGGTTTCTCATAGTGGAAGCACTTATGACCTTTCTATGTTTGCATCACAAGTACCAGGATTCACACACCAAATCAGACCGCACGTAAACCAATAATATGAATAATATACGATTCATTATTGTAACAAATGTGCTGGGTGTCGGTGAGTGCCTGCATAGACAACAGCAGTAGTCTGTGGCCTGAACTCACCATATCAGCTGGTTGAACTGTATTCACCTTAACTAAGCTGACCGTTGGGCCTGTTTTTTTTTATGCCGCTGTTAACATTCTCAGCATTTTGAGCCTCAAAAACGACTGTTGAAAGTTAGCACTTTTCAGCCAGCATCATGTTATTATTTTGATAATTCATGCCTCCCCTGACCACATGTCACTGTCTTCAGAGGCCGGTGTTTCTCTCTGCGTTCCAAGTAGTGCAGGAGGTTGTTTCCTGTCTTGGAAGAGCAAAACCTCTGGGGGTTTGGTCCTGTTTCTTGTTTGCGTTCCATCCAGTTAACCAGTTGCTACTCCTCAGCGGTCCGGTCAAGGGCACTCTTTAATTCCGTCCGTACGAGGAGAAAGGCCTTGCTTGGCGGAAACACAGATAGCCGCCAAAACTGCTGTATTGGGCCCAAGAGCTCTCCAGAAGCTACAATGTTGGAAAATATACAATTTGATGCGACAATAAACTATGCCAATGTCTATATTAAAAAGTAAATCACATTTAATGGCTTGGGACTGCTTAGCGCATCTCACTTAATAGCACGTTTGGCTGGCTTTATGCAAAGGGGGGTGTAAGTCAATGTGATTATCCTGAGGAGGCGAAGGATGTCCTTGAAGAAACAGCGCATGCACAGGAAACGCACTATGGTTGAGAGATCAAAGATCCAATGTAGGTCGGCTGCTTCATAGCTACAACACACTTATTTGAGAATAGTGAGTGTGTGACAAAATGTCAAATGTCTTGCGTGAAGAGAATAAAAGACTGTACTTCAATGGTTTCCTTTGGCTGAGGGAAGAAGAAAAACACTTTCTCTTTTTTTATCAGACGCGCACACGCACACGCACACAAACACACACACATGAGAACGAATATCGTCATTCTGCTCTCTGAGCTGTGGGGTGAATTGTCTTTTGTGTGATTTTTGTTCTCATTTAACCAGAGAGATATTATGTTACTTTAGTTAATATAATAAACGATAGTCATATAATTAGTCAAATACATTTTCAGAAAATGCAAAAGAAGTAACAGTTTATTCTTCTTCTATAATAATCTTCAAAATAAATAACTAGTAACTATAATTAATCAATATATAATGATAATAAAAAACTGTTTACTCTTGGGTAAAACTCATTATTATAAGCTCTCACATGCAAAATGAGGTCATACTGATTGAACTAACATTACTGGCGTATTTTGACAATCTTGTGGACTTGACTGCCTTCAAATTGTTGCTTAACTAGGTCATTGTGGTCGAGAGAGAGAGAGAGAGAGAGAGAGAGAGAGAGAGAGAGAGAGAGAGAGAGAGAAAAGGAAAGGAACACACCCTATATGTTTATTGGCACCTCTCGCCTGGCTCCGAGCAGAGGGCAGGCCAGCAGGACTGATTTACATACACTACACGTTTTGAATCCCAACCACATAACATCATAAGCACAGCCTCATTATGTGGTGAAATCATGCTGTTTAAAGTTCTTTCTTGGCAGGGAGAACACATCAGCACATGTAAATAGGGGGGGTTTAATTAATACTACTAATTCTCAGATGTAATCAAACCTTCTTTTTTTCCTTTTAAAACTTCACTGCATATACGTTTAGAGATCAAAGAGCACATTTTGCCCTGAGAGAAATTGCAGTCATGTTTATTTGCTTTGAGTAAAAATCTTTTGAATAATGAACTTGAATCCAAATAGCAGAGGGGTGAACTCAAAGGAAACTTCTGCTGGCACAAGATATCGTCAACATAATGGAAAGGGATGAGATGATTACGTAAAGTTACAACATAAACCATAGCGATAATTGTAGTGATATAACTCTAGATATGGTGGCAGCATCTTTAAATCCCATGTTTCAATCTTTGTTAAAGATTAGGTGTACGTTTAATGCCCGCTCTCTCCTTCTCCTCCGTTTACTCATGTTCAATTGATGAGGCCTATGCCATTATTTTATCATTACTCATTATTTCTTTATTCCTGCGAGTCGATGCTCGCTCTACAACAGTGGAGTCTAATTATCCTCTTATCTTGCAGTTTGAATCCTTCATATTAGCGGACGTAAACACAGAGAAAAATAGACACCATTCAACGTGTTTCCCATCATTTTCTCCTCTGTTTTAAATTCCAAACATCCAGAGGAGGAAAGAGAGATAGAATAGCAAAATAAAGTGATGACAAAAACGTGACACAAATTGATAAGTCAGAAGCCGTCACAGTCGAGGAAAGAGTAAAAACAAACATGGCTGCGCTTTATTCATTCAGGTCATTGTCTTGTCTTTCTTTATCACCGGGCTGAGAAGTGATTCTGCTCAACAGCTGTTCCTGGTGAAATGCTATCGATGCAGCAGTCTCATCCAGAGTGAAACAGACAGCGCGGGGGGGGGGGGGGGGCAACAGAGAATACATTATTTAAATTGGGAAGAAGGAAAAGAAGGAAGATGGAGAGGCAAAAAGACGAGGACAAGTTGTTCTCATGTTTTCTTACATTCTTAATAGCCTCCGTTCAAATGAAAACATATAGTGGAAGTGGAGTGTGTATAACAGCTTGCCAGTGTGTGTGTGTGTGTGTGTGTGTGTGTGTGTGTGTGTGTGTGTGTGTGTGTGTGTGTGTGTGTGTGTGTGTGAGTGTGTGTGTGTGTGTGTGTGTGTGTGTGTGTGTGTGTGTGTGTGTGTGTGTGTGTGTGTGTGTGTGTGTGTGTGTGTGTGTGTGTACATGCATAACTAGTGTGTATTCATGCGTGTGTATGTGTCTGTGTTCATGTGAACTCGTCTGTCCCTGTGTGTTTATGTATGTGCGTTCTGTGCACATTCGCGTGAATACGCACGTTTGCGTGTGTTGTGTGTTGGAGGCCAGCGGGCGTGGACTTGTATGTTGGACGCCAGCGGCCGTGGACGTGGAGTTGCGAACATCAGTTTCAATTTGTCTTGTTCCCTTTCTGCCTTGTTGTCTAATTGCCATGCCATCCACGTGTCACTACGGCTGCATTGTGTTGCTGTGTTGCCATCCTTATCTCAGACATAATTGCCCCTACTGAATTGAGGGGAATTAAGAACTGAAATAGCAAATGACAAGACGTCGAGAGAGAGAGATAGAGAGGGAGAGAGGTTGGGAGAGAGAGGGAGAGAGAGGAAGAGAGAGTGAGAGAGAAAGAGAGAGAGAGATAGGGAGAGGGAGAGAGGCAGAGAGAGAAAGAGAGAGATATAGAGAGGGAGAGATGGAGAGAGGCAGGGAGAGATGGAGAGGGAGAGGGAAAAAGCGAGCAAGAGGGAGAGAGCTATATTTTCTCATTTTCTCTTCTCATCTCCTTTATCTGTGTTCAAGGTTCCCCTCCCCATGTGCTGTTGTGGTAATTATATTTCATGCATAACAAGCTAGTTAAATACACCGTCTTTCCGTGTTTTCTACAGTCTGAAGACACAATAGACTGTGGCGTGTTCAGTTAAAAAGAACTAAAATAATAATAATGCCAAAAAGCCCTTTGCCCGGCTGCCTTTGTTATTCTAGCCGTGCGTCGACGACCGTCGCTAAGAGAGGAGGGTTGGAGGGAAGGGAAAAAATCAATGCTGTCAAATGCGGAGATAGGAAAATGTCATTTTGACAAATGCAAGGCTTTGTGTACTCACAGATTGAATTCTGATGGATTTCTCCCCAGGCACGGCCTGCTTTTCTTATTTATAGGCCTTCATATAAAAATGTTAAACAATGATGTTACAGAAAGCAAATACAAATGTCATTTGGCAGCGAGCAAGTCTCAGATGAACCTGCGGTCTGTTGTTCGGAGGGGGAAGGTAATATTTCGGAGACAAAGAGTCGTTTGAGGCTTTTCACGAAGCGTGCTCAGCGCAGGAGGGCTGTTGATCTGGGAAATCTGTGTACAGAAACGCAGATAATGTGCACCAATCACAGATGATACGTAGCGCATCACGCACAGGTCCGCTTTAGTGGGAGCCAGGGGTTTAAATAGGACAATCTATGCAAATGGCAAATAAGGCATTTGTTCCAACGTTACGTCACCAGCTATTCATGTTCAGTACAGCAGATAAAGGCTTTCACGTGTGAGCACAGGTCTTTGTTTGATGGGATGATTGGAAATCAAATGATCCGCTATTTTCCGGGGGTTGCCAATCACAGATGATCAACACATCGACAAAGTGCAGCTTCATGTTGGTGATATTTTGAGCTGCAGGATAACAATTTCCTTGTTTGGTCCTCTCTCTCTATTCTGCAGTAAACCTCTGGACCATGTTCCAGGCCGCTCAGAAACTCGGGGGATATGAGTTAGTAAGTATTCACACATGTTCCATTACCCTTCTTTTCTCTCTTTTTTTCTCTCTCTCTCTCTCTCTCTCTCTCTCTCTCTCCTTCCCTCGTCCCTGTGTCTACCCTTTTCCTCCCCCCTCTGTCTTTGTATCACTTCTTCACTAACTTCTCTTCTCCTCTCTCCCTCTTCTCTCCTTTTTTCGTCACTATTTTCCCAAGGAGAAGCTCTTGGTCAAAGAGCCACATTTAGCAAAATGATGCCGTTGTTTCAAAATCCCCTTGGAGTGGAAAACACATGTTGGCCTGCCCACGATTCGGTCAAACAGTAAATTGGTCATATATTGGTCATTTTTTCCCATGTTCAAATGTATATGTGTTCCATTAAGTGCTCATAATCTCCCACACAGATGCACAGTCTCACACACACAGACAGGCACACACACACACACACACACACGGATCCATGCACACATGTACACACACACACACACACACACACATGCACACACACACACACACACACACACACACACACACACACACACACACACACACACACACACACACACACACACACACACACACACACACACACACACACACACATACACATACAGATACAGAGAAAGACAGAAACATAAACACTTTGATAACAATGTTTTCTAAGCAGGATGAATAAAGAGAGAGAGAGAGAGAGAGAGAGAGAGAGAGAGAGAGAGAGAGAGAGAGAGAGAGAGAGAGAGAGAGAGAGAGAGAGAGAGAGCATTGTTTACCTCAGCGGGGATACCTGTTGCACGCTGCACGCCTGTTGTACATGTGCAACTATACACGTGCAACATATTTCCCTATGTTCCCAAGTCATAGTCGCTTAATGCAGTGCCATGAATCGTCTGGCTCATGTCTGTTCCTTCATGGGTGCTCTAAAGCCATGCAAACAGGTTGCAAGCCAGCCAGCCAATCTATAAACACGATGCAGCTTGTTTAATTACAGCCTTTACAGTTTTCCCAGGGCCGCGTCGCTGCTGCTGATTATCCCGTGGCTCATGTGGAAGGCGTGTTAACCGGACCGCTCTGTGTGAATGTCAGCCATGTTGCTAACTGTCATTTACGCAGTTAGCCAATGGGATGCTCATCTGCAGAGAGAGAGAGAGAGAGAGTGAGAGAGAGAGGGTAACCGCTGTTACGAGTGAAAGAGTCGCATCGCCGTGACGACAGCTGACTAACACTTAGCGGAGTGTTTTATGTGAGGACTATGAAGTGGGCCACTTTAAAAAGAGTTTTCAGAAATTACCGGAATGGCGTGACTCAATATGTTAAAGGGAAATGCCATGGAGAGGAGCTCAGCATAGGAATGCATGGAGCGGAACGCAAGCACTCATTAACATTCACTTATTTTGTCCTTCTTTCTTTCTTTCTCTCTTTCTTTGTTTTTCTGTTTGTGTTTTTGTTTGTTTCCTCATCTCTTCCTCTCCTTCATTCTTTCCTTCCGGTTCTTTCCCCCAGATCACGGTCCGCCGGCAGTGGAAGCACGTGTATGACGAGCTGGGCGGGAACCCCAGTAGCACCAGCGCCGCCACGTGCACACGCAGGCACTACGAGAGGTGAGCTCCACGCACCGCCTGGTACACGCCGCTGTGCCCATCTCACTGAGTCCCTATTACCCCCCAACTCCAAGCTGACACTCCCTGAGTCACCCCACCCAACCCCCCCCGGGATGGGGGAGCGGTCAGAGCCCTAGTGCCCGGTTCTCCGCTGTTGGCCGGTTGAGATGCAGACTGTGTTGCTACATTTGGAATGCATTTCCAAATGGACTCTCAGGCTAATGCATCCCCCCTCCACATGACAGGCAGTGTCAACATCCCGTCTGGCTTCATTATTAATCTCAAACGCTGTTTATCATCAGTCATTAGTTTATTGCTCATATTTGCCATGGCAACTTGAAACACTCAAATGTGAACATAGCTAAATATATGATCATGTTATTTATTTTAACGATCCCAGCTGCGTTCTGCCCATGTTCTGCATGTCAACCCGAAACAAGAGCAGACAGAACCACAGAGCGCCACCTTTGTTATCAGAGTGGGCAGCTCTGATTGGGTTAACGGACGCGTTCATCACGGTGAAAACATGCTGGGGAGGGGCGGGGGGAGGGGTGTAATTGATTAATCTTGTCTGACACAATGGAAGATATTGCACTGTGGAGAACAGACGTGCATTCCAAAGCAAACATCCCGAGGTGATGAGATTCAAACGATTAACAAATACTCCAATGCTTCAATTTAAGATAAAAGATAAATAAATATATCTATAAAATAGATTAGAGATATATTTAAAACGGCTCATATTATCTATTATTTATAGAACATTCGCAATAATATGAAGTACTAGGACATGAGATGCGTTCCTCTAATGTATTCATCTAATCAGTCAGTCAGACACTGCAGCATTTCTGAACCTCCGCATAACCATCATCACTCACATGGTTTTACTGAACCAAAGCAAACATATGGATACCGTCCTGGGGGAACCGGGGAAATATGCTGAAATGCACACATGCACCACACACACACATGCACACGCACACACTCACATGCACCACACACACACACACACGCTGAACATCAGTCCCAAGGTTAAACAAATGGTAAAATATGATCTTATTGTAGCAGAAGATAACCAGTCACTCATAAACCATGCCGTCCCCGTATGACTGCATACTGCTGCTAAGCCGTGTGTGTGCGTGGGTGTGTGAGCGCGTGCGTGTGCATGTGTGTCTGTGCGTGCGTGCGTGTGCGTACACAGGCACTTACCTGTCTGTGAGGAAGCAATTTCCAAGCAATACCATTTGACAGGACTTAGGTCACTACTACAGTATATTGCATGTAAGTAGATAGAATAAAGTCAATATTAATAAATAAAAGAATGGGGAAGGGGGGAGAGGGGGCAGCTTGAAAGAATTTTATTTTATGTCCCAGCTGTTTTCTGTCTCTATTTATTTTCATGAGATGGAATTATGACTGATTATGCAAATGCATTGCAAGGTCTTTTTGATGCGGTCCGAGGCAGTAGAGGGTGGACGGGTTCAGCTCATGTCGTCTTTCCATATCCTGGCAATGTTTCTGCACAGTGGGCATTTCTCCTGCAGCTCATTTTGTGTTTCTACAACCCCGGCATTATCCTAAAAAGGCCATGTCTGTAAATTCTTCATCTTCATTCACCATTGAGGATTTTCACACCATGTCGAAAAAAAAAAAGAAAAATACATATTTTGTATAAATTGACAGCTTGCAAATTCTTCCTTGTGTATCTCGCTCCCGGACTGTCACTGACGACGGTCCCAAAGCCCGGCGGGATTCATAACAAGCGTACCACACATGCAGTGTCTGTGGGGCATTGAAATGCCTTGTAGAGCCAGATGTGGAGGAAGGCTCCAGCTCCTTACTCAGGCGCCAGGCATGGCAGGTGGGGTGGGGGGGGTGGGGTGGGGTGGGGTGGGGGGGCAGGGCCTGGAGCTGGCCAGAGGTAGATATGCAGGGGGAGGGCACTGATGTGTGACCACTGCTAGCCTGGCCTTTTCCCTCTCAGGCCAGCGGGGGAGACGCTGAGAGAAAATAATGCTGAATCAATACAAAGCAATAATATCCAGACACTGCAGTGTGGCTATCAGGCTGGTGGAGGGGGAGGGATGGAGAGAGAGGGGGGGGAAGGTATATAGCGAGAGAGAGAGAGAGAGAGAGAGAGAGAGAGAGAGAGAGAGAGAGAGAGAGAGAGAGAGAGAGAGAGAGAGAGAGAGAGAGAGAGAGAGAGAGAGAGAGAGAGAGAGAGAGAGAGAGAGAAAAAGATAGCAAAGAGAATGAGGGGAAGTGAGGGAGGGATGCAAACAGAGAGAAAGCGATACCTATGTGAGAGAGAGAATAGTGAGAAAGTTTGACAGATAGTGGGGAGAGAGAGGAGAGAAAGAGATAAGAGAGATAGAAAAGTGAGAAGGAGCAAGTGAGGGTAAAAAGAGAGAGAGGGTGAGAGAGAGAGAGAGAAAGAGATAGAGATATATATATATATAGAGAGAGAGAGAGAGAGAGAGAGAGAGAGAGAGAGA